>NC_056669.1:76389684-76649684 GCF_018350195.1 Panthera tigris | reverse complement strand
CACTATATAATATTTCCTTATAAATAATCAAAAGAGCATAGATAATAGCAAAAATAATTAAGAGGTGATAAATTTTGAGTATTTATGAACTTTTTAAAAATGTGATTTGTTTAGGGGCTCCTGGGTGGCTCAGCTGATTGAGCGTCTGACTTCAGCGCAGGTCATGATCTCGCAGTTGATGAATCCGAGCCCCGTGTCCATCTCTGTGCCGACAGCTCAGGGCCTAGAGCCTGCTTCAGATTCTGTGTCCCCCTCTCTCTCTGCCCCTCCCCCGTTCATGCTCTGTCTCTCTCTGTCTCAAAAATAAATATAACCATTAAATTGTTTTAATGTGATTTGTTTATATACATACATATATATATTTTTTAATTTTTAATAATGGCTGTGCTTAAAAATCGACTTTTAAAAATCCTGAAAATGTAAGTCTGCTCTTAGGAGTTGGCATGAGACAGCTCTAGCGCTCCATCCTGATGCTTTTATTCTACTTTCGGCTTCTCTGGGCACATCTCCTTTCAGTCTGTTCCTATCAGCACTCCGTACTATTCAGCTCTCTGCCTGCTTTGTCTCCCGTCAAAATTGGCCTGTCCAGCGTTCCCTCTTTCACTGCATGGAGTGATAGCTATGTTTGAAAATTGTCTAATAGATTAACTAGCCCCAAAGCATTTATAGCCTTAACCCCATGCATAAGAATAGTAATTTCTTAATTGAAATGAATGGTTGGCTAATGGCAGGAATTTCAGGGACCATAGCATAGCAGTGGGTAAATATCTTAGGCTGGCAGAATTTCTCAGTAACCTGAAAATTACAAGGACCACCTAGTCATCAATGCATAATATAGGCCTTAATTCCAGATATCCAATGCCATTGTCATGTGATATTCAAGTCATCCAATTTTTTTTTCATTTTTTCACTTTTTTCTTTGAGAGGGAAAGTGAGTGGGAGAGAGGGGCAGAGGGACACAGAGAGAGAGTCTTAAGCAGGCTCCACGCTCAGCACAGAGCCCCACATGGTGCTTGATCTGAACGACACTGGGATCATGACCTGAGCAGAAGTCAAGAGTCGGACACTCAACTGACTGAGCCACCAGATGCCCCCAATTTTTAGTTTAACATAAAACCAGTTCTGGATTTATATGAAATCAAACTCAATAGTTCTAATGCTTTATCTCAAATTTCTTGAGTAAAGTGGTCTTTCAACTCTGCTTTGACTGAACTGATAAACTGCAAATGTCATCAAGAATTTAAATAAATAAAAAGCCTAGAATGGCTTCTAGATCTTAGATCTAGAAGGGATGCTGTCAGGTTATTGAGGTAGAATGAGTTGAGACCTTTTTTTTTTTTTAATTTCTTTTGAAAGAGAAAGAGTGGAGGGTGGGTGGGGAAGGGCAGAGAGAGAGAGAAGCAGAGACAGAATCCCAAGTAGGCTCTGTGCTGTAAGCACATGGCCCACCACGGGGCTCAAACTCACAAACTGTGAGATCATGACTTGAGCTGAAATCAAGAGTCAGACATGTAACCAACTGAGACACCCAGGTGACCTGAGATCGTTTTTCAAAAATAGGACAGTGCTTTGATCATTCCAGACGTGTGAGAGTCTCTTTCTTTAAAGTCCAGAAGAAGATAATTAACAGCTGCTCTTGTTCAAGTTCAAGGAAGAAACTTGTTCAACAATAGAAATTACTTCTTCATTATCCATCCAAATTCATTCCTTCATCCTTTAGTCTCTTCTGCTTTACTTTAAATTTCATACTCTTCTCCCATTAACACAATTGAGAAGCATTGGACATTGCCATCTGAGGTCATAAAGCAGTCATCTCTTGAAGATTGTTAATTAGGCTGCTTGCTACCCTTCTCTTTCCATGTTTGAACAAACTCAATCCCTTTTACTTTTCCATGGCAATCTTATTTTCCTGTTTCCCTCTGTGCAAACATTTCAATCTCTTTGAAACTAATTACATGGTGAGGATTTACCATCACCATCACCACACACCTACCCATATTCATTTTTTTTTTGCTAACTGCTGTAGAATTTCACTTCTGGGATTCCGTGAATGGCAGCAACCTGCTGGCACCAAGAAAACTGAACCATCCCCTGAACTGACTTATAACTATGCATCTCCTCTTTGCTACCTTAAAGACCTAAAGAGGAAATCTGGAGCCTGCGGCTAGGATGCATCTGTCAGGAAACCAATGATACAAAGAGGTGACTAACAACAAAGTCCACAGGGGGATATGCAGATTCTCTTGCAGAAGTGGTAGTGGTTGTAATATCAGCTGTGAAATGTTCTAATATTAGTGTTATTAATAATGATATGGGGCGCCTGGGTGGTTCAGTCAGTTAAGCGTCCGACTTCAGCTCAGGTCATGGTCTTACAGCTTGTGGGTTTGAGCCCTGCATGGGGCTCCATGCTGACAGCTCAGAGCCTGGAGCCTGCTTCGGATTCTGTTGTCTCCCTCTCTCTCTGCCCCTCCCAAGCTTTCTCTCTCTCTCTCTCTCTCTCTCTCTCTCTCTCTCTCTCTCTCTCAAAAATAAATATTTAAATTAAAAAAAATAATGATGCTATTTAACAAAGAAAGCACTGAACTGAACTTGATCACTTTTAATATTATATTCAATATAATTGACCTATAGTAGAGGTCAGGAGATTTGGTTTAATCTTGGCTCTGTCTTGATGGGTGACTTGAAAAATTTAATGCCATAAATATTATGAAGCACCTACATCATGTAGAGCAACATGTGTAGTACTAGGAATGAGAAAGAAATGTCTTCTACTTTCAAAGTACCTATGATGAGGTGGGTCAAATTAATCTCATTTCCAAGATTTATAAAATTAGGGTTGACATTAGATTAAATGATCTCCAGGGTCACTTTGAATTTCATATTACCAGTACTTGAGTAGCATAATCTTGAACATTGTTTGCCATTTAATTTCTTTCTTTTCTTGTTTATGAAGAAACTTAGAAGTGCACAAGTTACTTTCACCAACAATCTTGAAACCAAGAAGCTGGCGTGACCTTAAAAACTTTCCCAACACATCCAAGCCTCAGGTCCCTCACTAGCAATGTCAGAATATTAATATCTACTTCTCAAAGATGAAAGAGCCAGAGGAAGTAATTTAAGCAATCACTGGCACATAGGAAGTACTCAATAAATTATAGCTATTATTAAAATAGTTAATAGATTTTTTAGAAGGATGAAATAAGATAATTTATATGAATTACCTAGTACAGTGTTGAATACATAGAAAGCTCACAAATACGAGAGCTAATCTTATTGGATTATTATTGCTATTATTTTAAACCATACTCATTATCTCATTTACATTCATTAAATTCATTTACAAACCCATATGTGAATTTTTAGTATATATTGAGAATTAGACTCATAGAAAATAAGCTACTTGTTCAAGATTACACAGTTTCCCCCTTCAAAAAAAAAAAAAAAAGCCTGGGGCGCCTGGGTGGCGCAGTCGGTTAAGCGTCTGACTTCGGCTCAGGTCATGATCTCACGGTCCGTGTGTTCGAGCCCCGCATCGGGCTCTGTGCTGACAGCTCAGAGCCTGGAGCCTGCTTCAGATTCTGTGTCTCCCTCTCTCTCTGACCCTCTCCCATTCATGCTCTGTCTCTCTCTGTCTCAAAAATAAATAAACATTTAAAAAAAAAACGCTAAAATAGGAGAGGAAATAAGGAAAATGTTGAGTTTAGAAAGAACATGACACACCAACAATTATTAAAGTACAAAAGCAGTTTGGCTGATCAACCTCAGTCTCTGGAAGACCAGAGTTCTGCCTGTAATCACAGGTAGTGAAGGCATGTGAGTGTCATTTCCTTCGCTCCATCAACACATTCCTGACCACTACAACCAGGCACTGTGCTGATGGTGAGGATGTAGTGAGAATAGGTCTCTGTTTCCATGAAGCTAAAAGTCTAGCAAAGGAGAAATGTAATAGCCAAATTATGACCCCCAAATTGCAACTTGGATCTAGGAGAAGGTATGTTTGTATGAGTAGGAAGCTTTGGACAACAAGTGAGAGAACTTTTACGTGAGTAAGTGTTTACTGAGCCACCAAATTCTGGGGAATAAATAGGAATTGTTGAGGTGATGGGAGACCTGAGAGAAGCACACGATGGAGGGAACATAGTGTGTCCTAGTAATAGGAAACCATGACTGGAGCAACAAGGCAAAGGTCAGAGTGATGTGAAAAGAAACTGAGAAAGAAAGGGTCTGGAGGAAGCAAGAGTGTAACATCTTGTGTTTCTTGTTACATACTCAGTCTTTATCACAAAAGCAACAAGAAACCACCAAAGGTATAACTTGCTGGGGATATGATCAGACTTATGTTTTGTAAAGTGCAATAAGGGTGTGACGGGAAGAAACAATTGGCATGTATAATTTTGTTATTCAAAGGGATAGCTCCAACTATCCCTAGATTTGACCTGATAAGGGATAGGGCTATAACATACAGAATAACATGTTACCCATGTCAAAATTCTTCTCCCATCACTAGGGCTTCTTATGACCCTGGTAACATAGAGAAAATAAAAATCATTATAGATCACCAGTTCTTTAATTAACCTGATGTCTGGCAGGATATCCTCAAATGTGTTTCAAAGGAGATTCCAATGCCACAATATTTTTGCCAATACCTGTGCTGCCATCACATCATTAATTTATTTTTTCATTCATTTATTTATTCAGTGAGTATATATTGACAGTCTATTAAACCCACAGTGTTTTAGATCATAAGAGTTCATCCATACATTAAGAAACAAAAACCTCTTTCTTCAGGTAGCTTATCTCTTCATGAGAGTATGGGGGCAATAAACAAATAAAATAAGGTAAATCTCATATTACAAATCTGTCAGATTATGATTAGTGCTACAGAGTGCCAGAGAGGAAATATGCCGTAAGAGAAAACATCACTGAAATGATGATATTTAAGCAAAGAACTAGAGGTAGATATCTAGGGGAGGTGGAGTGTATTTATTGAGAATATATAGCATGTGAAAAGGCTCTGGGTTGGGAAGATGTTAAGGGAGCTTCAAAGAAGCCAGTGTGTCTGGAGCAGAGTGAATGAAACAGAATATACAAAATAAAGTCAGAGAGATAATGGGGGTGGGAGCAGGTTATGCAGGAATTTGGAGACCCTTCTTAGAGCTTTAGATTTTATAATTTATATGCAAAACCATGGGAGATTTGTTAATGCCACAATTGGAATTTAATATTATATTGGATTGGAATTTAATATTCTAACAATTACTCTGCCTGCTGAGAAGAGAGATGGGAATAAGCAAAGAGTGGAAGAAGGACAACTAGGTAAAAGGTGATTGGTGTAATACAGGTGAGAGAAAATGGTTACTTGAATCAGATTGGGAACAATGGGTGGAACAAGACGTGCCGGATTTTGGATATATTCTGTAGGCGGAACAAAAAGGACTTGGCAATATATCAGATTTGGGAGGTAAGATGAATAAAAATGACTATAAGATCTTTGATCTGAGCAACTCAATGGAGCTCCCATACAGGAAGTGGGAAGATGATGGAAGAGCAGGTTTTAGAGGGAAGAGCTGGAGTTTGATTTTGGACTTATTAAGTCTGTTTTGCCTATTAGATACCAAAATGGTGATTTTGAATTGCCAATTGGATATATGAATCTGGAGTTCAGAGGACAAGCCTGTCCTGGAGATGAGAATTTGGGGACCCTCAGCTTTGTCATTGATTGAGATCGCCAAGGAAATGAGTGTAAACAAAGAAGAGGTCCTAAGTGTGATCACTAAGTCATTCAGTGTCTTATGATAAGGGGGATGAGGGAGAATACGCAAAGAATAAGAACTAGTTGCCAGTTTTATAGGAGGATAATTAGGGACTATTTTGCCTTGAATTCAAATGAATAACTTGCATCAAAAAGGAAGGAGTGATCAACTAAATTAAAAATGATAGATCAAAGAAGGTAAGGGCAGAGAGTTGACCAACCACATCCTCCAGGGCATGTGGGTAGAAAGGCTTCTGAAATTTGTCCCTCACAGCAGTTTTATGACTCCAACTATTTCAGAATTACCGCAAGAATCATAAGAATAAGTATGCCTTCCTGTGTACACTTCCAATCCAACATCCACATATCAAAGATGCCAGTGGAGGGACATAGGCAATATTTGCTTTTCTCTTATCTACACTATTAATCAAAATGGGTTATAACTATCCTTAAGCAAGAGTGTCTGCAGCCCCTATCCTTGAGATAAAGATTCTTCTTTTTCTTTTTTTTAATTAGAGTGCAGAAGATAGTCATTATGATTAAAAAAAAAAAAAAACTATTGAGTTTTAGGGGAAAATGTAAGATTCATAGTTCTAATACCAAAAAAGAGCAGATGGAGGCAGTTTATAAATCCTGTACCATTCAAGCTCGAGAACCAGCAAAGTTTATTCTAATTGTGTTTGAATATTCTCCTTTCTAAGTTAGTTAAACAAAAGAGTGAACTTTAACAAAATGGGTTTAAAAAAAGATTTCTGCTTCTTTGCTTTCAAGTGAGATGACTTAGTGATATAAATGGAAGATGCTGAGATTCTTGCACATGCGGACAAGCCTAGGGTAACTCCATCTGCAGCAGAGCCCATTCTTGCCCCTCCATTAAGATCTGGCTGTCTTTATTTTCTGGAATCAGGTTGATTCGTATCTCTGACCTGCCCACATTGTCTTTCAAACTTTGAGTATTGCTTGTTAACAAACATACACTTTAATTTCCTCATCAGGAAAAGGGGATAATATATAATATACCTCAATAGGATTTTACAAGGATAAAATATATGCAAAACATGTTGAGTAATGCTTGGCCTAAGAAGTGGCTTGTTCAAAAAGGACCCCAGAAATACGCTGGGTGTTAATGAGGCAGTACTTGGAAAGGTGATGGTAGATAGGAAGAACAAATATGGCCGACTCTAAAGTTATCCCTAAGGTCTACCCTGGCACCTAACTATATGTAGCTTTCTTCAGTCATGGCTAATAAGCATCTAGATGTCATCTTTACACACTTCACAGTCAAAGAAGGGATACCTCAAAGACTAGGATTTGCTTATGTAATATGTCGGAATGGGAATTTAAAATATCAAAGTGCTAAATGATTTCAAAGATGAACTTCATTATCTATATTCACCCTTCAGGATAAGGGAGAGGTTCCATGGAGGTCCTTCCTTCTCAACCTGTTATTGCCCATCCTCCAAAACAGATCCCCTCTACTCTGCTACAAATTGCTCAGCAGAATGGGGGCCTCATAAATAAAGGTTTCAAATCTGTTAGCCATCAAACAAACAAAATCAGACACTAAGATGTTAATTGGGTAGAGCAGAAAGGCCTTTGAGGAAATCAGTCTGAGAGCCGGAGGAATTTGCATCTGTATTTCTTAAATTTCCAGAGCTTTGTGGCCTTAGGCAAGTTGCTGAACTTTTGACATTAAGGCTCCCCATCTGTGAAAGTGAGATCATTTTATCTGTATCTTAAGACTGCTCTATGATTTGAATTGAATAAAATGTTTAAATACTCAATATACAACTTGACACAAAGTAAGTGCTCAATAAATGCTGTAGTCATATGTCTTTTGTGCAACTTGGATTTGAATGAGTTGTGCTTGTAACTAGCCCAGTCACTAGACTGAACGCACCTGGAAAGTGAAGACCATCTCTGACTTCTCGTTGCATCCCAATTAGTTTACAGTTCACTGTTTGCTCAAAATAAATCATACATGCTTTTAAATAAAATCAAACATTTGCTATTGGATAGTGACATATATAGACATACACTAAAATAATTTTACTTTATTCTAAGATTACAGTTGGCTGCAGAGCAATTAGCTTTAATAAATTAGTACTATTACTTTCCAAAAAAAAAAAGGTCATCCTTGATCTAATTCAAGATTGCATTGAGCCTGGCTTGCTGCTCACCAGGACAGGCCAGGAATGGGCAATACTCAGTAGAATATTGACACTAACTAGAAGGGCTCATTGACAAATTATTGTGTCCAAAGGGTATAGCAATCTTAACTTGCATAACATTCAAAAATAAGAAATCTGAGATGACACTGGGGTTGAAAATGTAGGGCGAGAATAGTACTAAGTAATCTGGTATAGGAGTTATTTGGAAGCTCATAGGGACGGCTTGTTCTAATGTGCCCTAAGATCTCATCTATAGAATTATATTTAGGGTCATCACTGTAGCCTCAGCGTGGTGGAGGAAGAGCAAGGCAGGGCTCTTAGACTTTTTGGGAACCAAGACCTATCTTCTGTTTTCTCACAGGTATGGGTACAAAGCATTTAGCTTAAAGGACTCATCTTCCTTTTCTGAATTTCCTTGGCCCTGTCAGCATCCTGGGGTAACTTCAAAGAAAAAAAGAAAAGAAAAATCTCAGGTGATTTTTCCAGAGTCACATAATGTGAAAATAGGCAGTTCAAATAAAATACTGGAAGAGAACTGCAGACGAGGGTATAAGGACAATAAAACACAATCCTCTGAATTAGGGTACTCTTCATGAGTTTTAGAAAAGAAAAGTTCAGAAGTACAAGCAGAACAAGGGCATACCTTGTCAGGATTGATCTATCCCAAACATGATAGTGTATCCACAGAATAGATACTGCCATAACCAGCAGAGGCTAATGCAACTGAGACTGGGTTTGTAGTGAAGAAAATTATGACTTCAGCTCAAAGGTAAAAAGAAGGCTGCAGAAGCTGAGTGAAATCTTAACAGAGTTTGCAATGAGTGCAACATATTGTTAATCTTTTATCTCAAATCAAGTGAGGTCATTCCTCAAAGCAATTCAGCAACATTGTAATTGGAGTAAATATTATTTATTTTCAGGCATTATTATCTGTATATAAACCTATATATGCCTTGCTAACATTTTAAACTAGTATCATTAAGTTTCTCCTCAGCACATTATTAGGTAGATATCATGAGGTTATAGTAGTAACAGTTTTCTGTTCATCTAGTATTTTGATTAGTTCAAATATATTAAATAAATAAACTCCCTAAATCTGTAACATACCTTTAAATAAAGGAACCAAGATTTTTATCACCTTTCTGCACTGAGTCACGGAGCAGTCAAATCATTATCCAAGGTCATGTAATAGGACAAATTTCAGCTCTGTTGAATCATCCCACAAAGGTTACAATCAATAGTATTACTATAATTTAACAGGATTTTTTTTTATTTTTCCAATATGACTACTCTTTAGTAGAGTGATTTATTTCTTTATTGTTTCAACAATCATGATATGGCTCTTACCTCACAGATACTCTCTGAAAGTATTAATGAGAGCGTGTGTGTGTGTGTTTGTGTTTGTGTGTGTGTGCTGGCGAAATGGAGAAAATTGTGTTGTAAAACTAAAACAGAAAATTATCTCTTTTTTACACATCTGTGCTATCTTCATGAGGTTCTCATAAGTCACTTTAAGTAATGAGAAAATGAGAACATTAACCCAGCAAGATACTTTATCTGAAAAGATAAGGGAACTAGCTTATTTGTAGCAACAGTAGTATCTGTTGGATGAGCTTTTTGTCAAGGTTGAAATTGTTCATTATTAAAAATTTTACATTTCCCAAATATAAGGGACTAAATAATTTCAAAATGAGGTTATAGATAAGAGATTTAGTATCTAAAAAGACTGCAGGTCTAGCAAGATTGAGGGCACATAGTCAAATGTAATTTTCAATATATAATTGGGCTGTTAAAATCTGGAAAGGTTAAATTCAGAATAGTTCAGGAAAAAAATGAAAAGGTCTTAGGTCAAAGACTCATCAAGCAACACAAGAACACTTTAGGGCTATCTCAGGCATTACCTATGGTATTAAGCATAGAGCCTTTCTTTCCCTGCTATAAATTTTTTGGTAGCTGAGGTCTTTCTTCTATTTCCATAATTCTGCATACAGAAGATTTAACATAAAGGGATGACCCACCCTCCTTTACTGGGTCACCCTGGCTCTATCAGCATCCTTAGGTAACTTCAAAAACTATGGCAGAATCTCAGGAGATTGTTGGAGCCACGCAGTGGTCAGCATAAAATGAGAATCTCATAGTACACCCATCCAAGATCTTCTCAAACATGTGTAAGCCATAATGTTTTATTAATTTTCCAAATCTTTGGCCAATTCTGACCCTGTCAATAGAAACATGATGGGATTTCAGACTATATTTATTTGGTGCCTTTATATCATTATCATCACATTATCATCACAAATTCTATCTTCACAATAATCATCAAAAACATAATTTATCAATGGATTATCTTGTGCCTGGTCATTTTACATCAAATATGTAATTTAAAACCCCCGCAATAACTTAAATAGCATGTGCTGTTGTTTCCATTTAACAGCGAAGCAAATAGAGGCTGCGAGTGATAAGATAACATGCCCAAGTTTACACATTAACAGGAACCAGAGCATGGATATGACTAGGCAGTTTTACTGCAGAGTCAATGCCCTGTTACCACTAGTACAAACTGTCTTACATGGCTAAGCTATCTAAGTTTAGATGGACTGTTCATATGTTCCAGGTACTGAGCTAAGCCTATTACATATATTAACTATTTAATACCTTCCCCAAACATCCTGAGATGAATCTAGTAATACTCTCATTTTACAGATAAGGTAATAGAGGCATATGACAGGAAACAAATTACTTTTCCAAGGTCCCACTGTTAGTAAGTTGAAGAGACAGGATTCATGTTCAGACCATCTATTTCCAAAGCCCATGGATCAGTTCTAAACATTAACCATCATTGGATATGAATAGGTCCCAGTTATAGATATACTGTAGGTTGTATGCCAAGACATTACATTTGAGATTCAATGAAGTAAAAAGCTCATGGAAGAGGGCCCCTCAGTGACACATGCCTCAGATTCCAGTGGGGATAAAGAACATCCCTTTAGGCAGATCCTAGCTGCCTACACAGTTAAGTATCCAGGATACTTAGGCATCTGGCACCACCGAAAGTAGCCCTCACATTCAAGGGACTTACGAGGAATAGAATATAGAATTTTTTTAAAGTACAAAGACTCTATGATACATCATCATGTTCCTAATGTACATGATTCTCATCAGCATGGCACTGTTAGTAACTTGATTCTAGTTTAGGAATAGATAGGACTTGCACATGAACTTCCATAGAATGACTAGTGGCCATGAGGACATTGTGTAGAGAAGTCTCCTCTGGCCTCCTCTGATTTCACTGGGGAGGATCTCTGTGAGGCTTGCCATGGGTACAGGGAGTGGGCATAGTAGGAGAAGGAACTGGAAGAGTGACTGTTCCCATGATACACATCACTATCTCTTCCTTAAACCCCAAGACTGCCCAAATCACTAATATTCCTGATTCTTTGCACATGGTTGGTGCCATTTAATTCTCTATCATCTGTCTCAAAGGAGTAGCTTCATGAACCTCTTAATTCTTTCAAGAGTCTAGTTCAGAGAAATTCCCTTACTAACCCAGAAATCTTTCCACTGGGATTCCCATACACTTTTTTCCTGGTTTTCAGCCCAAGGAACACAGCTCAAATCCCACTATTCATAAGGACAAGATGATTGAATCATCAGATTATGAATTCTAGTTAGGTAGAATCTTCTATATTTACTCAAATAAGTTCATGCCTTCCATTTCATCCCCTGATGGGCATCAGAACTGGCTTGAAAGCTGACCCAAAAATAGAATAGTCAGTTGTGCTATTAGAAATATTTACCTGTTAGCATAAAACCTTTCATGCATTGGATGTGTGTGTGTGTGTGTGTGTGTGTGTGTGTGTGTGTGTGAGAGAGAGAGAGAGAGAGAGAGAGAGAGAGAGAGAGGGCTGTGCCTTAATGTTAAAGACAGACAGATGATGATAAATACATAGATAGAGCGAGGGAGGAGAAGAGAGAAAGAGAAAGGGAAGGAGTGAGAGAGGGGGGAGAGAGAGAAAGAGAGGAATGAGGAAGGAGGAAGGAAGGAAGGAAGGAAGGAAGGAAGGAAGGAAGGAAGGAAGGAAGGAAGAAGGAAGGAAGGAAGAAGGAAGGAAGGAAGGAAGGAAGGAAGGAAGGAAGGAAGGAAGGAAGGAAGGATTAGCCAATAAGGAATTGTAGAGCTAGGGTAGATTTAGCATAGAAGCAGAGAAGAATATGAAAGACAACTAATATTGAATGCCTATCATGTGTAAAATAAAATATGTGCTAGATTCCTTATATACTGTGCTCAATGGTCACAACAATACTGTGAAATCAGAGGTCAAGAACATGGTCACTGGAGACCAACTGCTTGGGTTTGAATCCTACCTCCAATACTTCTAGCATTATGACTTTAAACACATTAACCTCATTGTTTCTCAGTCCTCTAGAGAATGTGGATAATAATGTTACTACTTCACAGGGTTATTGAGTCCTTAGAACAATGTCTGGCTCAAAACAAGTATTATATGAATATTAGTTATTGATATTATTACATTGAAATTAGCCAGGGATATCACAAGTGGTAATGAATCCTGATCTAATTCCAAAGAACTAAATCTGAAATGATCCAAGAACAGTCCTCAAAATTTAATTTTTTACATTATTTTCCTTTATGTTATCCACTATCAATTCAACAAATATCAGTAAGCACCTACTATGTACTAGGCACTTAGAGTACACCAGTGAACAAAAGAAGACAAAGATCCCTGCCCTTTTGGAGATAATCTTCTAGCTGAGGTCTAGGGAAGGCATACAGTAAACAATAATCATAATAAGTAAGTACAATACATATTATATTGGAAAAGAGATAATTGTTATAGAAAAAAAAAGCAGTAAAGTGGTAGAATCCAGGAGAGCAGGTAAGGTGCAAGTCAGAATTTTAAATATTGCCATCAAAATAAATAAGAAAATGAGGACACTTTTTTTGCTTTAAACTTCTTCATGGTAAATAGTGATTGTTCCCAGTGGTAATTGTTAATCTTAGCTAAACATTGAAGAAATTAGGATGTCTGTTACAGTAGTTTGGAATAAACAAACCTGCATTTGAATACTGTTCCCAGAACTTAACTAGTATATGGCTTTGGGCAAGTCCTTTTTTTTTTTTTTTTTTTACATTTATTTATTTTTGATAGAGACAGAGCAGAGTGGGGGAGGGGCAGAGAGAGAAGGAGACATAGAATCCAAAGCAGGCTCCAGGCTCTGAGCTGTCAGCACAGAGCCCAACACAGGGCTTGAACTCACACACCCAAGATCATGACCTGAGCTGAAGTTGGAGGCTCAACCAACTGAGCCACCCAGGGGCCCCTGGGCAAGTCTTTAAACCTCAATTCTTTCACCTATAAAGAGAGATAATAACATCTACAATGCAGAGTTGCTAAAAAGATTAAATAAGATAATTTAAGTGAGGTGATTTTCTCAGTGCTTATTAAGTACTCTCTGACTACACTTAATGATAGCCATGGCCCTATATATGATGCTAAAATGTGACATAGGGATCTAGGGTTCACCATATTTAAAGCTCCAGTGTCTTGTGCGTGAAGATGTTATTTTAATCTACCCATGGATGAAAAAGCATGATGCAGTTTATTTTATTTGTTTTATTTTTTTTAACGTTTATTTATTTTTGAGACAGAGAGAGACAGAGCATGAATGGGGGAGGATCAGAGAGAGAGGGAGACACAGAATCTGAAGCAGGCTCCGGGCTCCGAGCTGTCAGCACAGAGCCCGACGCGGGGCTTGAACTCACGGACCGTGAGATCGTGACCTGAGCTGAAGTCGGATGCTCAACCGACTGAGCCACCCAGGCACCCCGCATGATGCAGTTTAAATTCCTGGGCAAGGATCAGAGATTGGAAGTTCCTGCAGAAAGAACATATTGTGACCACCACCATAGACCCAAAACCTGACACTTCAGAACATGAACCCAAGACTGGAAGTCATGAACGGAGCCCTTCTTATAAGCCATTCACTGGATTATCCTTTGCACACTTACCTGCATTCCTGAGTTTAGGCTTTGTTTTAAAGTAAAAGCCTGTTCTACTGGGGACTTGTTTTATCATGGCTACCGTCTTCCGCTAACCTGAGGGAAATGAATGTGTCCTAAATTTTACTTTGGAAAAAAGTGCAACCTAATTTCTATAGAGAAAGACAGAATAAATGAGATTTGTTCATATAAAATCTGAAATATATGCCCTGTGTGCTCACTGTGTGGGGAGATTGGGCACTAATGGTTTTCTATTGTAAATTCTCTAACAAAAATAAAAAGTCCCTCTTTCACCTAGGACAGCTAGTAAATGGAATTGGATTGGTTTGAGGACTCTACTCATGATAGGGGAAAGTAGGTCTTCAAATGATTCTGCACTTGTATTCTTTGTTACTGAGCTACATAGTAGTGAATTCCCAACTGGAACTGAATATTTATTTGTTATATGGTGAGACATCAAGATCCTAGTCCCCCTAAATGAAATTTCCATTTTGATTTAGATTTTAATTAAGTTTCTTTAGGAGTCTCTATCTTACCATAGATATTTGAATCAAAGTACCTTTTATTTTCATTTATTTGCATTAGGGCTTCAGTATTTCTTCCCCACAAGACACAATTGTTGTAGACTGATGGAGAATAGCTAGCATGCAATGTATCTGATGAGTAGCAACTCTGGAGATCAAGCAGGAGATCCCCACGATAAGTCATGTGTTAAGTTCCTTGATGCCAGAGAGATATTTATATTTTATATTGTCATGAGTAATTAAAAGTTACATATTTCAGGAGGGTGGGTGGCTTGGGGAGGAGGCAAAACATTACCTTTGTTAAGTAGCTACTATATGTCCCACACATTAGGCTAAGCACTTTATATATGTAATTAACTCATTCCAAATAGCCTAATGTTATATTTGCAAGGCTAAATGTCAAATTAGAGAGGCTGTCATTTCACAGAGCTGGAAATAGGTTATCCTGGGTTTTCAACTAGTTTTACAACCCCTCCCCTCACAAAAAACTCTTCTCCTTGTACTGTACCGTGATAAATCTGACATTACTCGATTTATGTATGTGTTTTTCAGTCAAAATATTGGAACAATTACAATGGAGCCCACTTTTTCTTTGTGAAAGACGTGAACTTAACTGCAATGTGTTCAGGATTCATAATACACATGTTGCACACATGACACCCACCTGCCACTCATGCAGTGCTAAGTCATACCATTTCCTTGGTTTTAAATCCTCATCAATTATGTGCCAAACTTCTAACATAATATATCTTTTCAAATCCTTTTTTACTTCTTTTTTGTGATAAAATACATATATAAAATTTATGGTTTTAACCACTTGAAGTGTGCAGTTCAGTGGCGTCAACTACATGCATAATGTTGAACGACCATTGCCACTGTGCAGTTCCAGAACTTTTTCACTGCTCCCCAAAGGAAACCTTGCACCCATTAACCAATCACTCATTTGCTTCTTTCCTTAGCCCCTAGAAACCATTAATCTCCTGTCTCTATGGACTTGTGTATTCTGGATATTTCATATAAATGGAATCATACAATGTGTGACCTTTGTGACTGGCTTCTTTAACTTAGTATATTTTTAAGTTTCCCCTATGTTGTAGCACATGTTCTATCACTTTTTATTGGTGAATAATATTCCATCAGATAGCTATACCATTTATGTTTACCCATTCATCACTTGGTAGGCATTTAAGGAGAGGGGAGAGATACTATACACTAAATGTATAAATTAATCGAAAGAGGCATCCACATCTTCAAAAGGTTGGGATTGAAGTATTGGGATCATTTACTGAAAAATTCGAGCTGTGTCCCTTTGTGTATTATTTTATAGGGTTGAATCAGAGACTGGATATAGTGGCTGTTCTAATATATTTTTGTTTATTGGTTAAACAAATATATTTTCGTGTTAAAAAATCATTAGGGAAAAAGAGCTAGCAAATAAACGAGCCAAATTTCTGCTTACCTGACACCTGTTCTGGGGTTTCATAAATTCTAGGAAAGCCATATATGCCCCTTCCAGATGCCAGAAAAGTGCTGATTTAATTTGCATCCCTGCTGTGAAATATAAAATACGTAGGAAATTAAAATGTGCATCCTACTGATGAATGCTCGAAGCAGCATTATTTATGATATCCCCAAACTGGAAACAACTCACACAGCCATGCACAGGTAAATGGATAAACAAGTTGTGTAACAGCCATATCATATACTACTCAGCAATAAAAAGGATCAAGCTGTTGAGACCTACAACAGTGTGGATGGATCCTAAAATAATTATGTTGAATGAAAAAAGTCAGATTTTTAGAAGAGTACATACTGTATGATTCCATTTTGATAAAACTCTAGAAAATGCAGACTAATCTATACCAACAAAAAAACACATCAGTGACTTTTGGGTAAGATGAATGGGGAGGGGCTAAAGGGAGGAGTTAAGAGAACAAGAGAGGAGCCTGAGTGGCTCAGTCCGTTAAGCACCTGGCTTTGGCTCAGGTCATGATCTCACATTTCATGGGTTCAAGCCCCACATCTGGCTCTGTGCTGACAGCTCGGAGCCTGCTTTGGATGCTGTGTCTCCCTCTCTCTGCCCCTCCCCTGCTCACACTCTGTCTCCTTCAGTATCTCAAAAATAAACAAATGTTAAAATTTTTTTTTTAACAGAACAAGAAATCTCTCAGGAATGAGGAGTCTGTTTATTCTCTTGATTGTGGTGATAGTTTCACAAGAGTATACATATGTCAAAACTTATAAAATTGTACAATTGAGTTTTTAAGTTTATTTATTTTGTGTGTGTGAGAGAGAGGGTAGAGGGGCAGAGAGGAAGAGGGAGAGAGAGAATCCCAAGCAGGCTTCATGCTGTCAGTGCAGAGCCCAAAGCAGGGCTTGATCTCATGGACCGTGAGATCATGACTTGAGTTGAATTAAAGAGTCAGGTGCTTAACCAAGTGAGTCACCCAGGTGCCCCTAAAATTATACACTTTAAAAATGTGCAGGGGCACCTGGGTGGCTCAGTCGGTTAAGTATACAACTTTGGCTCAGGTCAGGATCTCACTGTTTGTGGGTTCAAGCCCTGCATCAGGCTCTGTGCTGACAGCTCAAAACCTGGAGCCTGCTTCAGATTCTGTGTCTCCCTTTCTCTCTTCCCCTCCCCCACTCACACTCTGTTTCTCTCTCAAAAAAATTTTCTTGTTAATGTTCAATTTATTATATCTCAATTAGACCTTAATAGAACTGTTTTTAAAAAAATACACAAGTAAAAAAATAAACACATAAATAAGTAAATGCACGTTCCAAATTATGGCTGTGAATGACTTTTCATCCAGATAAAAAAGTGAAACAAGTTATTACTATTAGTAAAAAGAGAGGGGACTATAGCTAGCAATTAGCACTTTTTATTTTATTCATTCTGTTATTGAAGTATAGTTGACACAAAATAGCAATTATTTTTTAAAATTTATTTATTTTTGAAAGAGAATACAAGGAGGGGAGGTCAGAGAGAAAGAGGGAGACACAAAATGTAAAGCAGGCTCCAAGCTGTCAGCACAGAGCCTGACATGGGGCTCGAACCCACAAACTGCGAGATCATGACTTGAGCTGAAGTCAGATGCTTAACTGACTGAGCCACCTACGTGCCTAAGCAATTATGATTTTTAATAGGAGCACTAAGACCCATCCTATTGGCTATGTTGAGGGAAACAATTTCAAGTATACACAATCTGCTGATCGAGTTCTTTGGTAATAAGTAGGAGCCTATGATTAGGCTCCCCATTTTTAACCTTACCAAAAGTGTCCATGCACTCCATTTCTCCATGAGAATTAAAAAAAAAAAAAATTACAGGACCGGATGCCTGGGTGGCTCAGACCCTTAAGCAACTGACTTCGGTTCAGGTCATGATCTCATGGTCTGTGAGTCGAGCCCTGTGTTGGGCTCTGTGCTGACAGCTCAGAGCCTTGCACCTGCTTTGGATTATATGTCTCCCTCTGTCTCTCATGCTCTGTCTCTCTCTGTCTCTCAAAAATAAATAAACATTGAAAAAAATTGTTTTAATTACAGGACCAATGGGTCTATCTTACTATCATAAGCAAATTAAAGCTGGAAAGCATACCCACACAGAAAACAGTCATAGTGTGATGCTACTTTTGGGCAGCTAGACATATCACAAACCTGGTTAATTCAGGAGTGAGCCTGATAAGTCAGTTAATGCCAATTCTTTGGGGGCAGGCTGAGTAGGTCAAAAATGCATAATCCACTTATGTACATGAAGAAAGTGAAGTGTTCAGCAGAATAAATTAGTACTGAACTTGAGCCTACAACTTTCTGGTTTTACCCAGTCTAAACAATGGAGTCTTGAAAAAATGGTCAGGTATGCAGATTTTATAAGTAACCAGAGTGTTTCCTTAGCATGGGATTTTAGAAAGAACAGAAAATCATTTACTGAGGATGAAGACACCATACCGAGAATCATGCTGATGGTACAGAGTCCAACACAACCAGCTTTAAACCATGTTTGATGTGTTTCTACCCTAATCTTAGTCTCCTTCACCTAGGAAAGTGGATTCATAACACAGACAGCTAAGGATATAGATCTGACCCATTTTAAAAACATTTTGTACCCCGCTGGTGTGAATACTCTGAGACCTTACTCTTATAATGTCTCCTCTTGCATTAGGACCTCTAGTGTAGTTGTTTGTTCTTAGTCATTTCGTGTTAATCTCCAGAATGTCTGTGTGCTGCTAGAGCACTGTTTAAATTGTTTTGGTTTTAATCCAAGCTATCTTTTTAATTTAATTGTCTTTTAGGATCAGCATTAATTTCCTGTCCCCTGTCCTGTGCCCTCGTTCTTCTTCATTATTCCCTTGCATGCACATGCACACACACACACACACACACACACACAACACCTCAATGGGAATATTCACTTTTTGCTTCAAGTCTTGCTGAAAACCCATTGCCTATTGGGCAGAAACATGGAAACATCAATGCCACAATACCTACTTATACAACTCCACTTCCTGTTGCCCTGGCAATAGTAGCTCAGGGAGTTATTACTTAATCCCTTCATTATGGGATTTTTGCAAGCAGAGTGGGAATCTCCTCTACATATTGGAGGTCAGGATACTGTGCCCACTTGTATCTCGCACAGAGTGATTTTCTCCCAGTGCTGGATCCCAATATTCTAATTATGTCTCAGCTATAAGAAAAAAGTGTGCTTCATCCTACAACGTGTTTCAAATGAAATTTTCAAAACCCACATCAGGCAAGAGACATACTGAACAGAAAATATTATCTAGAATTTCCAATGTCTCTGCCTTTTGATTTCCATGTGCTTTGGTAATTGGAAGGTGGAACAGATGGTGACAATCTCATTGAATATGGTGTGCCCATTATAATAGTCCATGCTGCCAAGCAATTCTTCACAAGCAAAGGATGCATTAAAAGGGACTGTGGCTTTCAAAAACCAATGATGAGCTCTGTGGGCCGGGGATTATGCAGGGGGTAGAATGGACAGTTTATGGCCCTTAGATGCAGCTGTTTTGTGAAACTCACAACACCTGTTGCAATCCACAGAGGAGGAAAAGGGAGGCATCAAAGTGGGATGCTGGTCTGACCCATTATTAGCACACAACTCCAGCTCAGAAAAGCATCCAGATCTTTTATCAGTGAAGCCCTCTAATTCTGGCACTCCCTGAGGATGAAGAAAAACAACGCCCAACTATGTGTGTGCTTCATATTTTCAAAAAGGAGCCAATTCAACCACAGGCAGCCCTGTACAAAATATGCATGGAAATGGTTTTGTTCTGACTCATTGGATGACTTTCAGGATCAGGCAACAGGTAGTTGTTGAAATAACCCAGCTTTCCACATCTACTGTCTCACTGCAAAAATCCTCTCTAATTATTATAGCAAGTGCAACAACTTAAAATGAAATTCATTTAATAATTCATAAAATGCCACAGGTGAATGGAAATCAACATGCTTGTAAATACTCTGCCTTTGTACATTTTCCAGTTTGCTAGGAGTCTTACAGAGACTTAATTAAGCATTCTTGGGTTCTACTTGATAAGGTGGCATTTGTTATCAATTTATAGGTTTGAATTTGCAAGACAAGCAATCAAGAGGCTAGTTATTTCCTTCTGGGTGTTTTGCACATAATTGGAATAGGCAGAAAGAGAGGGGAGGTGGCAGTGGGTTCTGCTGATGTGTGTATGAGAAACACTGTCTTTTTCCCTACCAAAAGAAACAGTATTCCGCTCATAAAACAAAACAGAAAACTTCTCTGCTCCCCATTATACATATGCTTGAAACTTATTTGTATTGCTTACATGTTCCATTTCCCCCTTTATATCCACACTTACAAGAAGTCTCTTTTTTAAATAGAACCAGGCAGAGATTAATATTTATTTTTTGATGACAAAAATTGTGCATGCTTACTTACTAAATAAAGTGGGACCACCAGGAATAAGAAAACACAGAAAAGCACAAATTTGTACAAGTCTGTCCATTTTACATTTTGATGTATTTTTCCAGTTTTGTTTCCTATACATAGGTTTTCAAACATATTTAAAAATCATGACAGAGATATAAGTCTGAATGCTTTATTTTATACATACACTTTGTGAATGAATATTTAAATTGTTGAATAATATTCTATTGTTTAGACATTATCCATTTACAATTTTTTTAATATAATTTATTGTCAAATTGGCTAACATACAGTGTGTAAAGTGTGCTCTTGGTTTTTGGGGTAGATTCCCATGGCTCATCGCTTACATACAACACCCAGTGCTCATCCCAGCAAGTGCCTTCCTCAATGCTTATCACCCATTTTCGACTCTCCCCCATCCCCCCCATCAACCCTCAGATTGTTCTCTGTATTTAAGGGTCTCTTATGGTTTGCCTCCCTCCTTCTCTGTAACATTACCCATTAAAAAAATTCATTGTATTTAAAAAAAAATTTAATGTTTAGTTTTGAGAGAGAGAGAGAGACAGAGCATGAGCAGGGTAGGGACAAAGAGAGAGGGAGACATAGAATCCAAAGCAGGCTCCAGGCTCTGAGCTGTCAGCATAGAACCCGATGCAGGGTTCGAATCCATGAACCATGAGATCGTGACCTGAGCTGAAGTCAGAGGAGGCTCAAAAGACTGAGCCACCAAGGCACCCCAAAAACACTCATTGTATTTTTGAACATTTAAGAAGTTTTTAAATGTTCTGATGTTATAAATAATACTCTGATGGAGAGTTTTGTGCCTAAGACCTTTCTAGATTACAATTATTTATTTAGAAACAAATTTCAAATTTAGACTGTATATTTTCAAAAATGGTGCAATTTTATACCCCATTAGCAATTTATGAAAGCTACCATGAATATGTTTACATGAATATGTTAAAATGTTTACATATTTGATAAGCAAAAATGGTACTTCGTTTGCATTTGCGTTTCTTTGATGACTAGTGAGGTTAAGTATTTTTCCACTTGTTTGTAGTCTAATTTTTTTCTCTTATGAATTGTCCGTGTCTTTTGCATATCTCTCTGTTAGAGGCCTTGCATTCTTCCCTTGGCATGAGTGCTCTGTACTGTAGTACAGGTGCTGTCATATTTGATGTTTGTTATTCCCTAAGTTGTTGCTTTCCTTTTAATTTTGGTTATTAAATTTAAATTTGCTTAGATCAATGTTAGTCTTTTCTTTTACACTTATTCTGGGACTTTTAAGCTTAGAAAGTCCCCACTGACATCCACATTCAGAAGCTCTACAGTTGAGGAAAAGATTATATGGATTATTTTTATGTATTTAACCCTTAATCGATCCAAAATGTATATTCTTGATAAACTGTGGAAACCAATATGGATTAATTCTTCTCCAAGTGTTAATCAGCAGTCCCAACAGCAGTTACTAAATAATATTTCTCTTTGCCTCTGATTGGGAATGGTTCCATAAAACACACACGCACATGCACACACACTCACACACACACACACACACTGAAGATAATTTATTTCTGTTCCTTTCACACAGTGAAGTTACTCCAACATGAAGGATTACTGCCTTAAACTCAGATGTTACTAGGGCTGAGACTCTTGTCAGAGTGTTCTATGTGCTGAGCCAGGCCTGCTCAATGCTACCTAAATGAATATCAGAGTTCACCATTTCCCCTTGAGCCCTACATATTAGAAGTGTGCACTACCCAACTCTCTTGAGTCAGCTCTCTAATCTCAGCAATGCCATTTCTGTTTCCACCTATCCCCATCAACTTTCAACAATGTTTGCTCTGAAGTGACAACATCTATCCAAATGAGCCTCCCTCCAAACCCAAAGGATGGTTCAGGGACTTAAAAACATCCAGTGTAGACTGTCCCCCAACCCTGGCCAGGAAGAAATCCAAGACTAATTATTTTCCCATTCTCCTATCCAAATCTGTATCTATTTTCTATTCCCATAGGGAAGATCACACTCTCTACTTAGCCCAGTAGCAACTAATCTATCAAACCAAACTTCAAATCTGACACTAAATATGCATCAGAGCCCACCATGTCTGACATACTAGCTTCCCATTGCTGCCATAACAAATTTCTCCAAGCCATAAACTTAGTGACCTAAAACAAAACAAATTTATTCTCTTATGGTTCTGGAAGTTAGAAATCTGACCTAGATTTCAATGGGTTAAATTAAGATGTTAAAAAGGCTGTTACCCTTCTAGGTCCTGGGAAGAATTCATTTCTCTTCCCAGTTTCCAGAAGCCACCTTCATTCTTTGGCTTATAGTCCCTTACTACATTTTCAAAGCCAACTGCCTACAATATTCAAGTCTCTCTCTGATTCTTCTTCCTCTTGGTTTTATTTAGAAAGATCCTTGTGATTACATTGGGCTTACTTTGATAATCCAGGATAATCTCCCCATCTCAAAATCGTTTTTTTTTTTTTTTTTTTTTTTACATTTATTTATTTTTCAGAGACAGAGACAGAACCCAAGCAGGGGAGGAGCAGAGAGAGGAGACACAGAATCCAAAACAGGATCCAGGCTCTGAGCAAGCTGTCAGCACAGAGCCCAACGCAGAGTTTGAACCCACGAACCAGAAGATCATGATAAAGTCGGACACTCAACTGACTGAGCCACCCAGGCGCCCCTCTATCTCAAATCTTTAATCACGTCTGCAAAGTCTCTTTTGCTGTGAAAAGCAACCTATTCACAGGTTACAGGGATTAGGAAGTGGGTTAATATTTAGGCTTTTTTTAATGTTTAGTTTTGACAGAGAGATTGAGACAGAGTATGAGCAGGGGAGGGGCAGAGAAACAGGGAGACAGTATCCGAAGCAGGCTCCGCACTGAGAACAAAGAGCCCAATGCAAAACTTCAACTCATGAACCATGAGATCATGACCTGAGCCAAAGTTGGATGCTTAATGGACTGGGCCACCCAGGTGCCTGGGCTGATATTTAGATATCATTGTCCTGCCTACCACTCTAAAGTTGGAGTGAGAAAACAATGACTCCGTAGACGTGATGATTTCTGGTCACAAACAGGATCAGTATGGTCATAATTAAGTGTATATATATGCGTGTGTGTGTGTGTGTGTGTGTGTGTGTGTGTATGGGGGGTTGCCCATTTTATTCTTCCATTAGTTTTTCTTTTACTCTTTCCAGAGAGACAACGTAGAAGTATTTAATTAACTATTTGGTAGTAACAGAATGTCCTATTTATTCCTTGACTCTGAGTCTTACTGACTGGCAAGTTACTTAACAAATATGCCATGTCTCAATTTTCTTATGTATAACATGGTGATAATAAAAGTATCTTTGTCACAGAGATTCTGTGTCCATAAAATGAACTCATTCATGTAGAGAGCTTAGAAAAATGTCTAATAGATAAAAAATACTCAAAAAGTTAGCTGCTGTCATCCTCATCATCAGCATTATCATTACTTACTCTCTTAATAAATATTTTTCTAAGTCTGGGTATAAGGCTATGTACTAGGATTTATATGCATTTTTTCCTCAAAGCTCTCAAAATCTAGGAAAAGTGACAGGCACTTAAATAACTGAGTGTGACAAGCCATACTTTACTAAAGTGAAACCATTTATAGATCCACAGAAAAATGCATAACTGATCCTGAGGCCATTGCACTGTGTGGTGTGTGTTTGGTGGGGAGCAGAGGGCAGTGGAAGAGGAAATCTTCAATGAAGATGTGTCATTTAAGTTATGCATGCAATGTTGGCAGTATGAAGAGTGAAGACTTTAACGTGTGCTTAAGTCTTCTCTCTCTTAGCATAATCAGTTTGATCCTACATTGGCTTGCAAAACACCTATAATTATTGGCCTCATCCTGATTGCATATGCAGTGGGAAAGAGACTTAATATAAAACAGAAGAGAATTGCTGTCACCAAGGAGACAAGGCTTACATGCTCAAAACCATGAAGACACATGTGTCTGCCTTCTTACTTTGGGAATAATCAAAAGAAAGCCTGGAGGGAGCAAGAAGATTTAATTTTTCCAGAATACTGAAATAACTAATCCATAGTATACAAAGGAAGCCTTTCATTTTGTGAGTGAGGCTGAAATCTAGATTTGTCTAAACTTCTAGCTCTTAGATGGAAGACCCGAAGTGAATCCTGGTCACGTGATGCTTGATCAAGCGCTCTTTGGGCAAAAGTAAGGTGCTTCAGCTTCAAGCTATAATCTTTAACAAGTTTTCCTCGGTCCTGCCCACATTTTTACTAGCACAATACACACTTCTGACACAGCTTCACTGCCTTGGTTAAGGATAGATAACTACTCTTCTGATGTCCTGAATAGGCATCTTTACTTTCAATATTGAATTTTTAATAATTTAATAATTGACCATAAATAATAAATCATTGTAAGAAGTGCAGGGTCTTTGCTTCTTGCTTCAAGATGTGTGTGTGTGTTCAAAGAATGAAACATTCATTCAGGCTCACATGAGACTCTGTGGCTATTGTTATCAGCACAGAGATTTAAAATGGTTCAATAACTCGCTCAAGTTTACATTTCTAGCAAGTGGAGGAGCCAGGATTTGAACCTATTTCTGCCTGTTTGAAGAATGTGTAACCTTACAAGTTTAATATGGTGATGGATGAGTCTGTTTCCTAATTTAAAAGTTTTCAAAGATGAACGGGGTATTGAAGAGGGGAAAAAAAACGCTGAACCCTTATTGATTCTATTGTTGTGGCTATTTTTTTCCCCAGCAAGATCCAAGAAAGGAGCACCCCTCAGCTAGACCCAATTTAGATCAAGTGGGAGACCAAGGAAGATGATGATTAATATGCTCTTCATTGACAGAGGCAATCAGTGCCTTCCTTTCAGTCTGCTCTCTAGAGAAATACAGCCAGAGGAACATGTTACTGGCTGCCCAGCAAAAGTGCACAGGAAATAACGGTCATCTCATCAAACCATCATCTCCAACAGCTGAGCTCTCAAATGGTCTCACCTTTGATAACAAAGAAGTTTTTATTTTTATTTTATTTTTTTTAGTTTAAATTCAAGTTAGTTAACATATAGTGTAGTGTTGGTTTCAGGGGAAGAATTTAATGATTCATCACTTACATACAACACCCAGGGCCTCATCCCAACAAGTGCCACCTTGAATGCCCATCACCCACTTAGCCCATCCCCCCACCTACCTCCCGTCCAGCAACCCTCAGAACAAATAACTTTTTTTTTTAAGTTGCTAAGTATCTGATAATTTGTGAGACATCACTCTTGTTACAAATATTATATGGGATTTAAAGTTCACTTCTCTTGAATACCTCACTAATATTTTCTCAGAAAGGGCATAAACAGCAATAATGTTCCGCATGACTTCATTTTATTTTTGTCTGCATAGAATCTTGCTTTGTCCCAAGTCCTTCTTTTTAATACTGTCTCCATTTATTCTAGTAATTGTTTAAGAATGGTGGTGAACTCTGGACTTATCAGAACTTTTATTCTTAGAGAAGATATATCATAACATTATTATGTCTATGTAGGTTAGAATGTTTATTATTACAGTTAAGGAAAGACCAAAGACAGTGGTGGCGTGCCTTCCAGTAGGTGAAGATCTGTCACGTGACGAGGACAGATATGCTGTTCCTAGGACCAGCAGCAAAATTCATGGAAAGAAAGAGCCTTTGGAGAAAGCCTTTGGGCAGGCAAAGCATGTTATGAGGAGAAAGATTTGAGGTCAGACAAGGAAATATATTTTTTCAATAATTTTTTAAATGTTTATTTAGTTTTGAGAGAGAGAGAGAGAGGCATAGAGACATGAAGACACAGAATCTGAAGCAAGCTCCAGGGTCTAGGCTCCAGGCTCTGAGCTGTCAGCACAGAGCTTGACACGGGGTTGAATCCATGAACTGCGAGATCATGACCTGAGCCAAAGTTGGACCCTTAACTGACTGAGCCACCAAGGTGTGCCAGACAGGGAAATATTTTTTACAAGTGGTAAAATTCTATTCTACAACAAAATCTGCTTCCTCATGAGGTAATGAGCCTTTCATCATGAGAAGTATGTAAGCTGAGGAGGAAAGATTATCTGCTGGGAATGATATAGAGAATATTCCTACATTGATAAGAAATTGGAACAAGTGACATCTAAGGCCCTTTCCAACTCTGAGCTTATGAGTCTGTGTTGTAAACTATAGAGAATAGAAAGATATCTATGTCTAAGATATGGCTAGCATAGCCAAAATCTTTTATATAAACAGTTTTTTTGCCTATAGGTACTAAAAAACCTTGCTTAATTAAGAATTTTCTCATTAATAAATAAACAATTGACAATTCATAGTTGTCAAATGATAGTATCTAGAATATTGAAAGAAAGAAGAGTGCTGAGAAAGAAGTCTTTTTTTTTCCCTTTTTGCTACAATACAGCAAGCCAATTTATCAACAACCTTTTTTTTTTTTTTAATCCCTTTGTTCTCTCCAGGAAGTCCTTGGAGACAACAGTGAAAAAAGGAGGCGAGTCTTGAGAAGTGTCTAAATTTACCAGACCAAATTCAGCAATTTTGGTAACAGCAAGTTATTCATAGAAAAACTTGAGCATCTGAAAGTTGGAAACTGATTCATCTCTCCCCACATTCTTAACACACAACTAGTTATACATTGTTGTACAGCAAAACTTTGTGACTTTAAGCAACACAGAAAAGGTGAAGGGGGATGGGAGGTACAGGTTTCTGGTTAAGTAAAGAATAAGTCACAGGAATAAAAGGCACAGCATAGGGAATATAGTCAATGTACTGTTAATAGTGATGTATCAGGACAGATGGTAGCTGCACTTGTGAACACAACATAACATATGAACTTGTGGAATCTGTTATATACCTGACGCAAATGTAACATTGTATGTCAACTGTACTCAAATAAACAAACACACTTAATTTTAACTCACAATGCAATTCGAATTGGGTTTAGCTAAGCTGCTCTGTGGCTCTCTGTTAGCCTTTCTCACTGAGTTCACTGCTAGTCACTTGGATGTCTCTGCTTATGTGGGTGAGCTGTGAACTTGTCACGGGGGCAAATGGGTCATGATTCTCTCAGATTCAGCAAGCTAGTCTCAGAGATGGTAGTAGGTGTCTAAAGGTAGGAAGAGAGAGCAAGCCCCAAAGTACAAGCACTTTCAAACCTCTGCTTCAGCACCTTTGCTATTACCTTACTGAACTAAGCAAATGGCGTGGGTTTAATTGTGTCTTTCCAAAATTAATAGGTGGAAGTCCTAACTTCCAATACCCTCACAATGTGAACTTATTTGGAATTAAGTTTGTTGCAGATTTAATCAGCTAAATTAAGATGAGGTCATATTGGAGTAGAGTGGGTGACTAATCCAATATGACATTAAAAATATGATGTAATCCACTATGTCCTTATAAAAAGGGGAAATTTAGAGATAGACACACACACACACAGGGAGAACACCATGAAGACTGGTATCATGTTACCACAAGCTAAGGAACTAACAGAAGTTAGAAGAGAGGCCTGGAACAGATTCTTTCCTAGCACCTTCAAAAGGAACTTGGCCCTTCTGATATCTCTTGGTCTCAGGCTTCTAACCCTTAGATTTGTGACACAATAGGTTCGTGTTTTTTTAGGTCACCCAGTTTGGGGTACTCTGCTGTGGCAGCCCTAGAAGACCAACGCAGGAAGTCACATACCAAGTCCAGAGTCAGTATGGGACTGACCAAGAGCATGGATACAGGCAAGCATGAGCAAACTGGGGACCAATTCTGCAATAATACACCCCAGAGAGTAAAGAGGTAGGAGCCTCTGTACCATTCCTAGTATATTCAGCTAAGTATGTGCATACAAATAGCTGTGTTTTAAAATTATTTTTAATCCTTCCTCTGTGTTGCTATGCCATCAACTTGACCCACAGGTTCATTTGTTTGTTTGTTTCTTTTAAATTTAGGGATTATTTTTAAAAATTTAATATTATTTCAGAATTGAAATTACTATTTACAAATTATTTACATTGTTTATACTGTCCCAGATTCCAATCCATAAAACAAAGCGTATTCTAGGAATTTTAACTTTTATGGCTATTCCTACCCTGGGGGCAGAAGTGATCTATAGCTTGCTAGCAAACCGGAGTCCTTTCCTTCTTTATACCTACCTTTATTATAGCCCTCACCACACTGAATTGTAATTCTTGAACATTTCTATTTCCTTCCTAATCTTATAAGCATTGCAATGACAGAAGTCATGTCTTAATTTTCTTTGTCTTTAATGCCTAGCTCAGATATTCATTCACTTAATTCTTTATAAAGTCAGAAAGTATTTCTTCAGAGCCTACAATGTGCTAGCACTTGGGGACAGAATGATGAAGAAGACAGACATGGCTTCTGTACTTACAGGGCCTAAATTCTCAGTCCTTAAAAGACAGTCCCTAAAAGGATAGCTATGACAAATAAAGTATGGTGAATATTACAGAGGAGGAAGAAAGTGCTCTATAAATGCTTATTCAAATTAATGTTTTGATGCCAAAGCACTGCTTGGATAATTCTCATTATATTTACCTCTGTAAGGTTGAATAGGACTTAGAATAGAACTTGAAATTACTAGTGTAGCTGAATTTGTGTTTTTGAAATTTCCTAATCTTTGCCCCCATTGAACTGACAATGACCAATCACATAGCTGTCATGAGGAACAGAGCTGGCCTGGGGAATAGAGAGTTTTTCAAATGACACTTTCTACAGTGTTGCTGTACAAGTTAGTCACATGTAAGCAGCAGAAAGAACGTCAGATTAAATGGGACAAGGGGCAAGAGTAATAAATATGGAAATTAATAAAAAGAAAAGCCAGCACCATTCAACAGATTAAGTCTGTTTACTTCTTACAGGAGGAGCCCAGGTCCCTTTAGTCACAGAAGTTAACGGGAACAGGAGCAA
This sequence comes from Panthera tigris, assembly GCF_018350195.1. NCBI lineage: Eukaryota > Metazoa > Chordata > Mammalia > Carnivora > Felidae > Panthera > Panthera tigris. The sequence goes on along the minus strand of NC_056669.1, from coordinate 76,620,348 downwards.
AGTAAGACTCTTCAATTATTCACGGACACACATCAGTAACAAGCAATTATTGCATTTGGTTATAGGGATGCAGTTGGCTTCAGACATGGAACCAGATGTCTTTACAGAAACTCATACAACCTCCAGAAGAAGATATCACCAATGTCTAAGTAACAGCCATTGCATCCAATCTGTATATGCTGACAGTGTAATCCAGCCTATCTCCATTCTGGCTGCACACTAGAATCACAGGAATACAAAATAATAATAATAATAATAATAATAATAATAATAATAATAATAAAGTCACAGACGATCCCTCTGGTTCTGATTTAATTGGCCTCCAGTGGGGTCTGGGCATCATGTTTTTAAAAATTACTCAGTGAGACCTTCCAATGTGCAGCCAGGTTGAGAACAATTGAGGTGGCCATCTGAGATCACCTTCAGATAAAAGTGATGAATAGAATCTTATTAACATTTATTTAACCTCTTTGCCATTTGTATTAAAATGACAATGAACCAATACTCCCAGTGGGGGTCATTGCTGGAATACTTGTTGGTACTCGAAAGTACTCATATGACCTGCACTGCTGATTCATCCTGCAATTTTGAGGAAGTCATTTTATGTCTCAATTTCCCCATCTGTATAAAGGAGGCATTGGCCTAGATGAGACTCACAAATCAAAATGCCTACAGCAGAACAAAAGAGTATGGACTCTGGAGTCAGGTAGCCTGGATTCAAGTACCTTTTGCTAATACCATCTATATGCAGTTGGTCAAGTTGTTTAAGTTCTTTCTACCTTAGTTTATTTCCATTTCTATAAAAGGGAAGTATTTTACTGCCACAGAGGGTTGTTATAAAAGTTAAATGAATTAATATACACAAAGTGCTTGCCGACAGTGCCCAGCTAGTGTTGTGATCATTTGCAAGGTAGTATAGCTTATAAGCATGAGCTGTGGAAATTAATTTATATTGTGTGAGCCATGATAGTTTACTTCTAAATAAGTCTTAACTTACTCTGAGTAAAACACTCCTCCTAGAGGGTTGTGTGGGCTGAATAGTTAATACAGGTAAAGTACTTGGACACTGACAAGTAGCGAACCTTGCTTAATAATTGAGCTTAATAACCCAGTGAATGCCACCTATTCTGTTATTATGTAGAATAGGGCAAGGCAGGTAAAGTAAATACTTGAAATGGCAGGAAGCCTCACATGCTAACCTAGGATGCTAATACTAAGCTTCAGTTGACTTCTGCCAAGCCAGGTCTTCTGATCTTTCCCAGAAAAAGATTTTTATCTGAAATCTCTGGATTTATAATATTGACCATTAAATAATTTAAGTAATCATGTGAAATGAACAGGTCTAGTATCATCAGTTTGTAACTTATGGTCTAAGTTGTTTGGGGAACCTTTCTAGCAGGAGAACACTTAGCTGCAATTCTCAAATCCTCTCCAAATGGTATAGTTACACAGTGGCTCTCCAATCACCCAGGAACTTGTTAGATAATGCAAATCCCTGAGTCCCATGCCAGACCTACTGAATCAGAAGCTCTGGGGGTGGTGCCCAGTAATCTGTTTTAACAAGCCCTCCTCAGATTGTGATGCATTCTCCACCACATGAACCACTGGTCCAGTAGCAGTTCAAAGCATCTCTTTGAAAGAGATTCAAATCCCAGCTCCAAAGCCCAGGAGCTGTGCAACTTTGGTCAAGTTGGATGATGTCTCTGAGGCTGTGATCTAGCAGAGTGTGGTTAGAAGATAAATACAAATTGCCCCTTTCAATTTGGTCCTTCCTTTCTGTTTTTATGAGAAAAGTCACCATCTTTCTGCCTGTTATTCCTTTACTTTCAGGATCATAGTCCTGCCAATTAAAATGTGCAACCATTGCCTTCCAGGAGTTTAATTCAGTAGCAGTCTACACATACATGAAACAACAGCTCTCAAAAACAGAAACAAAACACTTTCTGATGTGTTCTGGAAAGGTCTCAAGACACCAGAGCAGTTACATCCTAGTGCCTTGGCTACTTTCATTTCCAGACTCTTGTTTACAGGGAATTTCCATCTGTGATGATTAGGCTTCTGATATCTAAGGACCCATAAAGCACCTTCTCCCTTCTCAATCCGTACTTTTGGGACAGGTCTCATTTTCTTTTCTTTTGTTGTAAAACATCAAAGCAGTAGTAAAACAGTGAACTTGTTCAACTAGTAATTTAGATCTTTATATTGGCTCATAAAGAAACATAAAGTCAAAGAACAACTCTGCAATCCTAAGCCACATGGATGATACAAGAAAAATGGAAGAAAATTACACTAGTTTTCCCTTTCAGCCCTCACCTCCCTCAGTCTCTCCCGCTTTTGGGAGAGGAGACATGCAATGAATAGAGGGCAAGGAAGGTACAGGAACACAGATACTAAGTCTTGCAAAAAACTTCAAAAGGCACTTAGTTCCCAAACATGAATATTCAGTGAGAATTAACTGGAAGGAGGTCTATTAAAAACAAATACAGGTTCCGGGGCAACACTCCCGATTTACTAAATTGTAGATGGTTACAATGGAACTTCAGAATCTGAATTTTGTTTTTAAACTCTGACAGAGTGGATTGGTATTTGGAAATCCTAATCTAGTTGCCCCTGCTTATTTAATGCTCTAGTCTCCATTTGAATAGTCAGAGAGACAGGAAACTCCTTACCAAAAGAGTAATATGCTATTGTGTCCATGAATCTGGGTTCTGAGCCAGACTGCCTGACTCTGCCACTATAGCTGCATGACCATGACCTTCAACACTTTACTCATCTCTGTGTTCCTCCATGCCTTAGCTACAAAATGGGTCTGATGCATGTTTTAGTACCTGCAAGAGTTTCCTGTGGCTGCCATTACAAATTACTGCAAATATAGTGGCTTGGAATAACAGACATGTAAACTCTCACAGTTCTGGAGGCCAGAAGTCTGAAATCAAGGAGGCAGTAGGCCTACCCTCCTCTGGAGACTCTAAAACAATGTCCTTTCTTGCCTCTTCCAGCTTCTGGTGCCTGTCAGGCTTCCTCAGCTTCCTTGTCTTGTGGTCACATTACTTCAATCTCTGCCTCTATCATTACATAAACTTCTCTGATCTGTGTCTCCCACAAGGACACATGTCATTTGATTTAAGGACCACTCTGAAAATCAGGGTGATCTTTTCATCTCAAGATCTTTAAAAGAGAATTTTTAAAAAAGAAACCATTCATAGGTTCAGGGGATTAAGACATGGGCTTGTTTTTCGGGGTTCCATCACTCAACTCACCAAAGTACCCAAAGAGCTAAAGCATTTAGTAAAGTGCTTAATATGTACTTGGTACATGGCAAGTGCTCTCTATATATTATTCCCAGTCCCTCATGCAGTCTCTCTCATGTTTGGGGAGCTTTGACTCTAGAAATCTCTGCTTTATCTTGAATTAAAATAGCTCTGTCATATTCCTTTATTGGCCCCAGTCCTGCCTTCTGGGGTCAATTAGGCCATCCAAATTGCATCTTCCACATGACAGCCCTTAAATAATTTGAAAGCATAGTTCACATTTTCAAAGAATTGATGGCAAACACATTCACGTGAATGGCGTCTTTCTTGACTCCTTCTGAGAGGAAGCATCTCTAACCTTTGTTGTTTATCTCCCTCCCACATTAGGAAATGTTAGCTTCAGTTAATATAAATGAGTTTAGGATGGCATTCCAAAGACCTTTGTAATAAATAAACGCTCTGCTCCTCTCTGAAGTTTTCAATTCTAAAAATAAGAAGGCTGCAACCTGGACAAAGTATATACAGTTAATAATTAGGGCTACATCATATGAATTTCTAGTGCTAAAATATGATTTTCTTGGAAGAGATTAACGTGGCATGCTACTACCTCTATCAGAAATGATCAGAAGAGAGGGTAAAGATCTAATCCAATGTTATCTCAAACTAAAAGATTAATACATGTTAAGAAATAATATAAACAACCAATTCTGACAAAAAGTAAGGTTTGGATACTAGACATGTAAAGACCCAAATAAAAATACATAATAATAATAATAATAATAATAATAATAAACAGAAGGTTTTTTTCTAATTCCTAAAAATTCCCATCAGACAGTATAAGTATTGGACTGAATAAGGGACTGTCTAGCATGAGAAAAAGTAAGAGCTAAATTTCTAGACTAGCTCCCATCCCTTAAAATTCCTACCTCAGGACTGCACGTCTTACAGTGTATCCACATGTGGGAACTAAGTGCCTTTTAAAAAACTACAAGTTTTTTGCAACCCTGAGTATCTGTATCCCTATACCTCTTCTTGCCCTCTACTCATTGTCTATCTCTTGTCCCTTTTAAAAGCAGGACAGACTTCGGCTCGAGTCATGACCTCGTGGTTTGTGAGTTCAAGCCCCACGTTGGGCTCTGTGTTGACAGCTCAGAGCCTGGAGCCTGCTTTGAATTCTGTGTCTCCCTCTCTCTCTCTCCCCTCCCCTGTTCACACTCTGTCTCTCTCTGTCTCTCAAAAATGAATAAATGTTTTAAAAAAATGAAAGCAGGACACTGAGGGAGGTCAGGGCTGAACAGGAAAATTACCTTGAGATGATCACTTTGACCACTGGTTTCACCAGCAGTAACAATACAAGGCCATGGTCTCCACCAAGGGACACTGTCCTCTCTCAGACCACTACACTCACTGTAGCATCTTTCTCCTGTTTAATTATTCTGGCAATTATTCCCTGCAGTGAGACTGTGATAGCCAGCATATAAATCTCATCAAAGCACTAAGGCTGGGGTGGATGGGTGGCTCAGTCAGTTAGGCGGCCGACTTGGGCTCAGGTCATGATCTCGCAATCCATGAGTTTGAGCCCCACGTCGGGCTCTGTGCTGACAGCTCAGAGCCTGGATCCTGTTTCAGATTCTGTGTCTCCCTCTCTCTCTCTGACCCTCCCCCGTTCATGCCCTGTCTCTCTCTGTCTCAAAAATAAATAAACGTTAAAAAAAATTAAAAAAAAAAAAGCACCAAGGCTACATTTGTGGAAAAAAAAGACAGGGAGAGGGTTGGGGTGAGCATGGAGGGGTTATAGCGAAAAGAGAAATGAAGAAAAACAGGGAAAAGGGGGAAAAGACTGGGCTGAGAGGAGAGATTGAGGAGAGAGAGGGAGAAGCAAAGCATGACAGAGACAGACTGCAGAGAGAGAGGGCTAGATGCTGGGCAGGGAAGGGAAGAGGGGAAGGGGAATATGTCATGGAGCAAGGTCCTGGAAGAGAGCTTAGCAGGAAGACAAAGGGGAAGGGAAAAGAGAGAGAGACTCAAATAGCCTCCTAACTCCTGTCACTTTTAGTAGGGTTTAGATTAGATAAGTGATGTTTTAACTTCTTTATTCTCCTACAGAGCTTGAAACTAACTGAGAGATAGTCACTGGAGTCAGCCGGACAGATATCAAAATGTCAACTTGATAATGGTTAAAGCTAAAAGACAAATCTGGATCTACATCTGCCTCCAACCCAGCATTGAACTTTCCCCATCCCCAGCAGGAGGTGCTGGGTACTGTAGCAGCAGCCCCACCCCCTCCCCGAGGGACAGCCTGCCCTCCATGCCATACTTACGACAGGGTGCAGGGCTGGACAGCACACATGCTCTTGGAAAATAGGAAGCTGAGCTGGAAAGCCCAAAGGACTTCTTTCTCACAGACCTGCCAATCAGGTAAGCCACACTGACTCCTCCGGGTGGAAAGCCAGGAGGGTTACTTTGATGAGAGGTTCTCTCTCCTGTTAGCAGCTGTGTATTGAAATCACCCCACTGCTGTATTGGCTCCAGATTTCAGGGATCCTAAAGTACTGGGACTATATTCAACCTCATTTTTATCCCCAATACCTGGCATTAGTTCTAACCTATGAGCAGCACTCAGGAACTGAATTCTTGTTGAATGAGTGACTGATTCCATTCTAAGATCTAAAGAGGCAAAGAATGAAGTGCAAAGAGTTAGTGGCCTAAGGTGAAAAGCTTAGACTTTGGAACTGGGCCAAAGTGGGGTAAAATTTCAGTTCTAGCATTTAGGAGCTGTGTGGTCTTGGCAATTCTTGAACTGTTCTTAAAAATTAGGGGGCGCCTGGGTGCTCAGTGATTGAGTGTCTGACTCTTGATATCAGCTCAGGTTGTGATCGCGCGGTCCTGGGATGGAGCTCTATGGTAGTCTCTGCACTGAGCATGGAGCCTGCTTGGGTTTCTCTGTCTCCCTCTCTCTCTGCCCCTCCCCTGCTCATGTGCTCATGCTGTTTCTTTTTTTCTCTCAAAATAAATGGATAAACATTACAAAAAAATAGTACCCACTGTTATGAAAATAAAACGTGATTAAAAACAACAACAACGAAATGTTGGCAGAGAGTTGTCACTTGTTTGTTTCTCTCTCACTCTTTGGTTTGTTTTGTCAGGCATATTGTAGCTAAACCTCTTTTATCTTCAGGCTAAGTCCCCTAAGAGGTGGAATCAAGGGCTTCTTCCCACTGCAGAAGTTGCCGGAAGGGCAGATATTCCTGCATTCCACTCCCTGGATGGGAGGGCAAGAGTCTGTGGCCTAAGCCTGAGTAACCAGATGCTTCTGCCTGAGACTGCCAATGAAAAAAGATGTAGGGAGAGCTAGAGATTATTCCTGATGACAGCAGCATGGTCTACCATCCCATGTTGCCACAGCGAGATCAGTGGTGATCTAGTAGTGAGATCTCATAATGAATTCTAGTCACTCTTTTAGTGGCATGGCTTTGTGTTTCTTAGTGTTGGAGATGTCATCAAAAAGAAGTGAATGGGGGGCCATGGGTGAGTCAGTCAGTTAAATATCTGACTTCAGCTCAGGTCATGGTCCCATGGTTTGTGAGTTTGAGCCCCATGTGGGGCTCTCCACCCTCAGCACAGTGCCTTCTTCAGATGCACTATCTCCCTCTTTCTCTGTCCCTTCCTGCCCACCTCTCTCTCTGTCAAAAATAAATAAACATTGGGGCGCCTGGGTGGCTCAGTCAGTTGAGCGTCCAACTTCGGCTCAGGTCATGATCTCACCGTCTGTGGGTTTGAGCCCCGCGTCAGGCTCTGTGCTGACAGCTCAGAGCCTGGAGCCTGTTTCAGATTCTGTGTCTCCCTCTTTTTCTGACCCTCCCCTGTTCATGCTCTTTCTCTGTCTCAAAAATAAATGAATGTTAAAAAAATTTTTTAAATAAATAAATAAATAAACATAAAAAAAATACAAAAAGTTTTAAAAAATGGAGTGCCTGCCATTGACCTGTGAGCTGGACCCAGGTACTTGGAGGCTCCTTACCCCCTCCCTTGTCCTTGGAATGTGGATTCTGCTGCCCCAAGAGCACAGCCTTGAAATAGTGATATGGTGCTGAGAACACCTGCACAGTAGACCTGACTGAACCTAGTGAAGGCCTCTGTAAACTTTTAGATCTGGTAGACAGGTGTAGGGATCCATTTGTCTTGCTGCCTCCCAAGAGAAGCCTCATATGTTAGTCCTGTTTGCTTATTAAAACTGCCACCTGCCAGCCTGGAGTGGCCTGCCTCTTTCATCAGTCTCTCCCTGTCCTCTGGGTTCAGGAAGCTCCAGAAAGGGTTCGAAACCAACGCTTAGCTACTGCTCCATTCCCTGACCTCATTGTCTCCCCTCCTTGCTCCCTGAATTTTTGTGGGTGTGTGTCACTCAAAGTATTTTAATAAACTCCTTTCTTTTCAGCTGAAGTTGACTAGAATTATGAATTAAATATGTCATTTGAAAAAAATAGGAAATAAAGATCGTTATTCACAAAGAGAGCAACAGAAGGCTATCTGGCCTATTTGTGATTCAGAAAAAATTCTATTTGTCTATTGTGATTCAGAAAAAAATTCATACATAGCAAATATTCCATCTGGAACTGTCCTTCCTTTGGGAACTTGCATACATGGGGAGTTTCAGAAAACTTTGTCCAAAACCCACCAGAAAAAAAAGACTCAGTTTAAATGACTCTCTACCAATCTCCCTTTGACCAGTTCCAAGAAGCCTCATTCTGTAGGACAGCCCCAACAGTCCCCAGCAAAGTTTCTCCACGTTGAATGTATTGTCCCTTATACTTTGAAGCACAGTTTGGAAAGTGAACTGCTTGAGCACTGCAGTAAAGTCTAAGTTATAATGTAAGCACATCTCAGTAAAGATGACAGCCATGTCTACCTTCCTGCAACGAGTCAGGGTTAGGATAAACTGTCAAACAATGTAGCAGAGCATACGGCACCTCGATAAGCCACAAATGCATATATAGGATAATGGCACAGATGGAAGAAAATGATGAAAAAGAAACTATCTTTAATTTCCCTTAAATTAAGTCGCCTGTACTAGGACAATAGTGTATATACACAGAAATTTCAGCATTTATGACCACAGAGTAAGTACATTAAAATGCATTCATGGAGGAAGGAATAAAGAGAATATTTCTTTCCTAAAGAAATAAATGACATCATAAAATCATCTTTCTTGGGGTGCCTGGGGGCTCAGTTGGTTAAGTGTCCCACTTCAATTCAAGTCGTGACTCATGGTTCGTGAATTCGAACCCCATGTGGGGCTCTGTGCTGCCAGCTTAGGAGCCTGCTTAGGATTCTGTGTCTCCCTCTGTCTCTCTCTGCACCCCACCCCCCACCCCCGCTTGTGTGCTCTCTCTCTCTCAAGTAAACATTAAAACATTTTTTTTTTAAAAAGAAACGATCTTTCTTGCAATCCTTAATTTGTCCCTGGTAGTCAATGAAAACAAAGCCAAGTTTCCTGCATTTTATTAATCCTCTTAGGAAATTCAAGGTCATTGCTTAGGGTATGGGAAATATTTGTCTTTTTACTGACAATATGGCACAAAATAAGATCTCCACTAGACACTGCTTGAACACTTTAGAAAAAGCTTCACTTTGACATCAGGGCTGGGGTGCTGAGTCTCATTAAGATAGTCAAGGGTTGTTGTGGCAGTTCAGGATGACTGTGAGATTTGAAGCATCATGAGGATGGACCCTGCTGTGCTAACAGCAAGTGGAACCAACTCAGCTCTTCTAAGAAAGCCTATTGTAAAATCAAATGTACGGAGAAGAGCAATCTGGCCTCTCAGAGCAGAAGTTCAAAAAGGGGCTGGAAGTCAAAGAAGTCAAAGAAAAAGCTCATTATAAAAATCTATACCCCGTGGGTGATGCTTTTGTATACATTCATCAGCTGCATACAATATTTAATTAAATGTGTTCTCTTACCTCTAGCTATTTTTTTTTTGTACTGAATTAAAATTGAATTAGGACAGTAAAACCAGTGGAATTAATTTAGGGCCTCTATTTTGGGAACTATGTGCTGTATAAAGTCAAGTGTTAGTAAGAAATGCTGGCCCAAAAAGTCCTTGCCATATGGGGGAACTTGTAGGCAGTTCATGCTTCAGAAATCTGTGAGACAGGCTGGATTTGTAGAGTTTATGGACTAGAAAATGTTAAGTGATCCATCCCTAGGGGAGGAGTGGCCTTAAGGACACATGCGGCTTCACGTAGTGATGGAAATTGTGTCTAAAAGCCTAATTGCTATGGCAGGTAATAAACTATGGTTATCTCCAGGATAATTTTCCTGGACATCCTAAGGTTTGTAATGTGCTTTTGCTATGTACTACCTTAGCAAACTGTAATTCCCCTGTGACACAGTTGTTTTTGGTCTCTCACCTCTCTCTATTAAAGGCAAGGATTACAGATACTTTGTTCTTATATTATTAGTGCTTATCACAATTCCTTACCCATAATAGATACTTGGATAGTTACTGAAAAAAAAAAAGAGTAGACAGAAGAAAGAGAGCAAGGAAAAGGAAGGAAAGGAAGGAAGGAAGGAAGGAAGGAAGGAAGGAAGGAAGGAAAGAAGGGAAGAAGGAAGGGAAGGGAAGGGGAATCCAAAATGTACCTAGGTCTGGAGTCAGCAACATCAGAAAGTTCCAGGAATCAGTGTTTTCAAGAGGCAAGATAAATTAGTTGCATGTAGAGATAGAAAGGTAACCACCAATATGATAACTTGGTTGCAGAGACATAGCCATAGACTGAGATTAAGGAAGAAACTTTCCAGAGCCTGTTAAGAATAATAAGAGAGACAAATCCCATCCTTAACAAGAAGGAGAGTGTGGGTTAGACTGCATGGGTGACATCAGGAAGAAGGGGGAAGATCAAGTATTTTAATAAGGACATGGGAGCAGAATTTAGAATAGAACAAGTGTCAAAGGTAATTATTTTCACAATATTTTGTTTCTTCACATCCTTTAAATCGACTTACTCCCCTTTCTTTTGTTTATTAAGATGTTAGTTACACACAATAAAATTCACTAATTGAGAACTTCTGCTCCTAAAAATATTCTCTTAAGAAAATGATAAAATCAACCAAGACTGGGAGAAGACATTTGAAAATCACTTATCTGATAGAGGACTGGTATTCAGAATATATAAAGTACCTCCAAAACTCAGTAACTAAAAAACCAAGTGACCCAATTAAAATGGGCCAAAATGGGTTAAACACTTCCTCAAAGATGTATGAAAAGCAAATAAATGCATGGAAAGATATCCATCATCATTTAGTCTTTATGGAAATGCAAAAAAAAAAAAAAAAAAAAAAAACCCAAACAACACAATTCAAAAATGAACAAAAGACTTGAATAGACATTTCCCCAAATAAGATCTACAAATGGCGAATAAGCACATGAAAAGATGCTCAGCGTTACTAATCATTAGGGAAATATAAATCCAAACTACAGTGACATACTACCTCATACTGGTAGTAGGCTAGGATACTGGATTAGGATGGCTACTATAAAAAAAAACACCAAACAAAAAAAAAAAATAATAAATGTTGGCAAGGATGTAGAGAAATTAGCACTCTTGTGCACTCTTAATTTTTTTTTTAATTTTTTTTCAACGTTTTTTATTTATTTTTGGGACAAAGAGAGACAGAGCATGAATGGGGGAGGGGCAGAGAGAGAGGGAGACACAGAATCGGAAATAGGCTCCAGGCTCCGAGCCATCAGCCCAGAGCCTGACGCGGGGCTCGAGCCTGACGCGGGGCTCGAGCCTGACGCGGGGCTCGAGCCTGACGCGGGGCTCGAGCCTGACGCGGGGCTCGAGCCTGACGCGGGGCTCGAACTCACGGACCGGACCGCGAGATCGTGACCTGGCTGAAGTCGGACGCTTAGCCGACTGCGCCACCCAGGCGCCCCTCTTGTGCACTCTTAATGGGAATGTAAAGTGGTGCAGCCACTCTGGGAAAGAGTATAATTACCCAAAAATTTAAAAATAGGATTACCATGTGATCCAGCAGCTCCACTTCTCGGAAGATACTCAGAAGAATTGAAAGCAGATCTTAAAGAAATATTTGTACACCCACGTTCACAGCAGCATTATCCCCACACTAAAATATAGGAGCAACTCCACTGTCCGTTGACAGGTAAATGGAAAAACAAAATGTGTGCGTACAATAGAATATTATTCAGCTTTTAAGAAAGGAAAGAAACTCTGGCATATACCACAACATGAATTAACATTGAGGACTTTATGCTAAGTGAAATAAGCCGGTCACAAAAAGGACAAATATTTATGATTCCAGCTACATGAGATATATAGAGTTGTCAAATTCATAGAGGCAGGAAGTAGAATGGTAGTTGCCGGGAAAGAGGGAGTTCTTATTTAATGTGTACAGAATTGCAGTTTTACAAGAGGAAAAGAGTCTCTTGATGATAACACATTATGAATATATATATAGATATAGATATATAGATATATATATATGATATCATTGAACTGTACACATAAAGATGGTTAAGATGATAAATTTTTTATTTACATATTTTACCACAATAAAAAAATTGGAAAAAATTCAATGAGATGGCACTACACATCTATTGGATTGTCTAAAATTTTTATTTTTTTTATTTTTTTAATGATTTATTATTTATTTTTGAGAGAGAGAGAGAGAGAGAGGCAGAGCATGAACAGGGAGGGGCAGAGAGAGAGACACACACAGAATCTGAAGCAGCTCCAGACTCTGAGCTGTCAGCACAGAGCCCGAGGCAGGGCTCGAACTCATGAACTGTGAGATCATGACCTGAGCTGAAGTCAGATGCTTAACCGACCGAGGCACCCAGGCACCCCGATTGTCTAAAATTTTTAAACTAACCATTCCACGCATTAACAAGGATGTAGAACAATTGGATGTACACAGTACTGGTGAGGATGTGGCATCCCATAAAAACTATGAAAACTAGAAATTTCTTAAAAGCTTAAATATGCACCTATCATATAACACAGCCATTCCACTTTAGGTATACCTATAAAAAAGTGGAAGTGTACATAAATACGCATTTCAGCTTTATCTGTGATAGCCAAATAATGCACGTAATTCATGTGTCCACTAACACATGAATAAATTAACAAATAGTGAGAAATCCACATAATGGAATATTACTCATCCATAAAAATAATGATCTGTTGATATGTAAAACAACATGGTTACATCTCCAAATTAATTGTGTTTGGTGAAGAAAAACCTCAAAGAAAAAATAATACACACTGTAATTATTTAATTTATATAAAACTCTAGAAAGTGTGAAGTAACCAATGATAACAGGAAGAAAATCAGTGTCTTGGGATGGGGAAGAAGCCAAAAAAGAAAAGTCAGAAGGATATGGTAAAAAGGGCATAAGCAAATTTAGGGGAGGTATGGATATATTCATTAACTTGTGTGTATGTATTCCAAAACATATATAAAATTGTACATTTTAAATATGTTCCATTTATTTTATGTCAATTATATCTCAATGAAGCTGTTATAAAATACTTATGACATGGGCGCCTGGGTGGCTTGGTCGGTTAAGCGTCCGACTTTGGCTCAGGTCATGATCTCACAGTCCGTGAGTTCGAGTCCCGCGTCAGGCTCTGTGCTGACAGCTCAGAGCCTGGAGTCTGTTTCGGATTCTGTGTCTCCCTCTCTCTCTGCCCCTCCCCTGTTCATGCTCTGTCTCTCTCTGTCTCAAAAATAAATAAATGTTAAGAAAAAAAATTTTTTTTAAAAATAAATAAAAATAAAAATAAAATACTTATGACAGAAAATAAATTTAATTTTTAACTTTTAATTTTTTTAAATTTACATCAAAATTAGTATATAGTGCAACAATGATTTCAGTAGATTCCCTAGTGACCCATACCCATTTAGCCCATCCCCCTCCTACAACCCCTCCAGTAACTCTCAGTTTGTTCTCCATATTTATGAGTCTCTTCTGTTTTGTCCCCCTCCCTATTTTTGTATTATTCTTGTTTCCCTTCCCTTATATTCTTCTGTTTTGTCTCTTAAAGTCCTCACATGAGTGAATGCATATGATTTTTGTCTTTCTCTGACTGACTAATTTCACTTAGCATAATACCCTCCAGTTCTTTCCGCATAGTTGCAAATGGCAAGATTTCATTCTTTTTGATTGCCAAGTAATACTCCATTGTATATATATACCACTTCTTTATCCAATCATCCGTTGATGGATATTTGCACTCTTTACATACTTTGGCTATTGGTAATAGTGCTGCTATAAACATGGGGGTGCATGTGTCCCTTTCAAACAGCACACCTGTATCCCTTGGATAAATGCCTAGTAGTGCAATTCCTGGGTCATAGGGTAGTTCTATTTTTAGTTTTTTGAGGAACCTCCATACTGTTTTCCAGAGTGGCTGTACCAGTTTGCATTCCCACCAACAACGCAAAAGAGATTCTCTTTCTCCACATCCTTGCCAACATCTGTTGTCGCCTGAGTTGTTCATGTTAGCCATTCTGACAGGCGTGAGGTGGTATCTCATTGTGGTTTTGGTTCGTATTTCCCTGATGATGAGTGATGTAGAGCATTTTTTCATGTGTCAATTGTGCCATCTGGATGTCTTCTTTGGAGAAGTGTCTATGTATGTCTTTTGCCCATTTCTTCACTGGATTATCTGTTTTTTGGGTGTTGAGTTTGAGTTCTTTATAGATTTTGTATACTAACACTTTATCTGATATGTCATTTGCAAATATCTTCTCCCATTCTGTCAGTTGCCTTTTAGTTTTGCTGATTGTTTCCTTTGCTGTTCAGAAGTTTTTTGTTTTGATAAGGTCCCAGTAGTTCATTTTTACTTTTATTTCCCTTGCCTCCAAAACTTGTTGAGTAAGAAGTTGCTGCAGCCAAGATCAAAGAGGTTTTTGCCTGCTTTTTCCTCGAGGATTTTGATGGCTTCCTGTCTTACATTGAGGTCTTTCATCCATTTTGTGTATGGTGTAAGAAAGTGGTCCAGATTCATTCTGCTGCATGTCGCTGTCCAGTTTATCCAGCGCCACTTGCTGAAGAGACTGTCTTTATTCCATAGGATATTCTTTCCTGCTTTGTCAAAGATTAGTTGGCCATACATTTGTGGGTCCATTTCTGGATTCTCTGTTCTGTTCCATTGATCTGAGTGTCTGTTTTTGTGCCAGTACCATACTGTCTTGATGATTACAGCTTTGTAGTATAGCTTGAAGTCTGGGGTTGTGATGCCTCCAGCTTCAGTTTTCTTTTTCAAGATTGATTTGTCTACTTGGGGTCTTTTCTAATTTCATACAAATTTTAGGATTGTTTGCTCTAGCTCTGTGAAGAATTCTGGTGTTATTTTGATAGGGATTGCATTGAATATGTAGATTGCTTTGGGTAAAAGCAATTTTAACAATATTTGTTCTTCCTATCCAGGAGCATGGAATCTTTTTCCATTTTTCTTGTGTCTTCTTCAATGTCTTTCATAAGCTTTCTATATTTTTCAGTGTATAGATTTTTCACCTTTTTGGTGAGATTTATTCCTAGGTATTTTATGGTTTTGGGTGGAACTGTAAATGGGATAGATTCCTTGATTTCTCTTTCAGTCACTTCATTGGTGGTGTATAGGAATGCAACCGATTTCTGTGCATTGATTTTATATCCTGCAACTTTGCTGAAATCATGGATCAGTTCTAGCAGTTTTTTGGTGGAATCTTTTGGGTTTTCAATATAGAGTATCATGTCATCTGTGAAGAGTGAATGACCTTCTCCTGGCTGATTTGGATTCCTTTAATTTCTTTGTGTTGTCTGATTGCAGAGGCTTAGACTTCCAATACTATGTTGAATAACAGTGGCAGGGGTAGACATCCCTGTCTTGTTCTTGACCTTAGGGGGAAAGTGCTCAGTTTTTCCCCATTGAGGATGATATTAGTGTTGGGTCATATATGGCTTTATGATCTCGAGGTATGCTCCTTCTATCCCTACTTTATTGAGGGTTTTTATCAAGAAAGGATGCTGTATTTTGTCAAATGCTTTCTCTGCATCTATTGAGAGGATCATGGGGTTCTTGCCCTTGCTTTTATTGATGTGATGAGTCACATTGATTATTTTTGCAGATATTGAACCAGTATAAATCCCACTTGGTCGTGGTGAATAATTTTTTTAAAGTATTGTTGGATCCGGTTGGCTAATATTTTCTTGAGGATTTTTGCCTCCATGTTCATCAGGGAAATTGGTGTATAGTTCTCCTTTTTAGTGGGGTCTTTGGTTTTGGAATCAAGGTAATGCTGGATTCATAGAAAGAGTTTGGAACTTTTCCATTTCTGTTTTGTGGAACAGTTTCAAGAGAATAGGTGTGAACTCTTCCTTAAATGTTTGCTAGAATTCCCCAGGAAAGCCATCTGGTCCCGGACTCTGGTTTTTTGGGAGATTTTTGATTACTAGTTCGATTTCTTTACTGGTTATGGGTCTGTTCACATTTTCTATTTCTCCCTGTTTCAGTTTTGGTAGTGTATATGTTTCTAGGAATTTGTCCATTTCATCCAGATAGTCCATTTTATTAGCATATACTTGCCCATTGTATTGTCTTATTATTGTTTGTATTTCTGCTATGTTGGTTGTGATCTCTCCTCTTTCATTCTTGATTTTATTTGGGTATTTTCCTTTTTCTTTTTGATCAACCTTGCTAGTGGTTTATCAATTTTGGTAATTCTTTCAAAGAACCAGCTTCTGGTTTCATTGAGCTGTTCTGTTGTTTTTGGTTTCAGTAGCATTAATTTCTGCTCTGATCTTTATTATTTCCTGTCTTCTGCTGGTTTAGGCTTTTATTTGCTGTTCTTTTTCCAGCTCCTTAAGGCGTAAGGTTAAGTTGTGTATCTGAGGCCTTTCTTCCTTCTCTAGGAAGGCCTGTATTGCTATATCCTTTCCTGTTATGACCTCCTTTGCTGCATCCCAAAGGTTTTGGGTTGTGGTGATACCATTTTCATTGCCTTCCATATACTTTTTAATTTCCTCTTTAACTTCCTGGTTAGCCCATTCATTCTTTAGTAGGATGTTCTTTAGTCTCCAAGTATTTGTTACATTTCCAAATTTTTTCTTGTGGTTGATTTCAAGTTTCATAGTATTTGGTCTGAAAATATGCACAGTATGATCTCGATCTTTTTGTACCTGTTGATGGCTGATTTGTGTCCCACTATATGGTCTATTCTGGAGAATGTTCCATGTGCACTGGAGAAGAATGTATATTCTGCTCCTTTAGGATGAAATGTTCTGAATATATCTGTTAAGTCCATCTGGTCCAGTGTGTCATTCAAAGCCATTGTTTCCTTATTGATTTTTTGAACATGATCTGTCCATTGCTGTGAGTGGGATGTTGAAGTCTCCTACTATTATGGTATTACTATCGATAAGTTTCTTTATATTTGTGATTAATTGATTTATATATTTGGGTTCCTCCACATTTGGTGCATAAATGTTTACAATTGTAAGGTCTTCTTGGTGGATAGACCCCTTGATTATAATATAATGCCCTTCTGCGTATCTTGATACAGTCTTTATTTTAAAGTCTAGATTGTCTGATATAAGTATGGCTACTCATGTTTTGTTTTGTCAATCATTGGCATGATAGATGTTTGTCCATCCCCTTCTTTTCTTTTTTTTTTTTAATTTTTTTTCAACGTTTATTTATTTTTGAGACAGAGACAGAGCATGAACGGGGGAGGGGCAGAGAGAGAGGGAGACACAGAATCGGAAGCAGGCTCCAGGCTCTGAGCCATCAGCCCAGAGCCCGACGCGGGGCTTGAACTCGCGGACCGCGAGATCGTGACCTGAGCTGAAGTCGGACGCTTAACCGACTGAGCCACCCAGGCGCCCCTCCATCCCCTTATTTTCAATCTGAAGGTGTCTTTAGGTGTAACGTGGGTCTCTTGTAAAGAGCATATAGATGGATCTTGTTTTCTTATGCATTCTGTTATCCTATGTATTTTGATTGCAGCACTGAGCCCATTGACATTTAGAGTGAGTACTGAATGATATGAATTTATTGCCATTATGATGCTTGTAGAGTTAGAGTTTCTGGTGGTGTTCTCTGGGCCTTTCTAGTCTTTCTTGCTTTTGGTCTTTTTTTTTTCATCTTTTCTCTCCTCAGAGAGTCCCCCTTAAAATATCTTGCAGGGCTGGTTTAGTGGTCACGACCTCCTTTAATTTTTGTTTGTCTGGGAAACTTTTAATCTCTCCTTCTATTTCGAATGACAGCCTTGCTGGATGAAGAATTCTTGGCTGCATATTTTTCTGATTCAGCACATTGAATACGGATTCAGCACATTGAAAATATCCTGCTACTCCTTTCTGGCCTGCCAGGTTTCTAGGTATCCTGCAATCCTGACCTCTCTTCCCTCGTAGTTAAGGACTTTTTTCCCTTGCTGCTTTCATGATTCTCTCCTTGCCTCATTATTTTGTGAATTTGACTATGATATGTCTTGTTGATGGTCGGTTTTTGTTGAGTCTAATGGGAATCTTCTGTGCTTCCTGGATTTTGATGTCTGTGTCTTTCCCCAGGTTAGGAAAGTTTTCCGCTATGATTTGCTCACCTAACCTTTTACCCCCATTTTCTCTCTCTTCATCCTCTGGGACCCCTATGATTCTGATGTTGTTCCTTTTTAATGAGTCACTGATTTCTCTAATTCTTAAATCGTGCTCTGTTGCCTTAATCTCCCTCTTTTTTCTGCTTCATTATTCTCTATAAATTTGTCCTCTATATCACTGATTCTCTGTTCTGCCTCATCCATCCTTGCCGCTGTGGCAACCATCCATGATTGCAGCTCAGTTATAGCATTTATTTCATTCTGACTGTCTTTTAGTTCTTTTATATCTGCAGAAAGGGATTCTAATCTATTTTCGACTCCAGCTAGTATTCTTATTATCATGATTCTAAATTCTGGTTCCCACATCTTGCTTGTATCTAAGTTGGTTAAATCCCTGGCTGTCGTTTTTTTTGTGCTCTTTCTTTTGCAGTGAATTCCTTCATTTTGTCATTTTGAAGGGAGATAAGGAATTAATGAGATAGAAAAAATAAAATTAAAATAAATTAAAATTTAAAAATATTAAAATTAAAAAATTAAACACACACACACACACACAAAATCAAATAAAATGTTAGATCCTAGTTGGGTTTTGGTCTGGGTGTTGAAACTGGTTTGACAGCTTAGAGGAAAAAAGGGCAGGGAAAGGAAATCATCTGAGAATTTGAAAAAAAATGAATACACAGAAGTAGAGTAAAATGAAATGATGGGAGTAAAGTAGAATTTGAAAAAAATTGCACAAAAGTAAAGAATATAGTAGAAAAAAATTAAAGAAAAACATTTTTAATAAAAATTAAAAATAAAAAGGAATTTTTTCTTTCTCTACAAGAAAAAGAAAAGTAATAAAAAAGAGAAAAAAGGGGGGGAGGAAATCGTTTGAAAATTTGAAAAAGTGAATAATACACTGTAGTATACTAAAATAAAATGATGGAAGTAAAATAGGATTTGAAAAAATTTACACAAAAGTAAATAATATAGTAAAAAAATTAAAAATATTTTTAATAAAAATTGAAAATAAAAATGAATTTTTCTTTCTGTATTCAAGAAAAAGAAAAGAAATGAAAAAGAGAAAAAAGAAAGAAAGAAAATAGAATAGATGGACCTGCTAACAGATTGAAATAGGACTGAAATTACTTCGCTTTCCTCTAGAAGTCAGACTATGAAGCACTTTATAGTCCATAAATTAAGTAGACTGTGAGATTTGTGTTCTTGAAGAGCGAGGTTGGCCCAGTTGGGCGTGGCTCAGTGTAATGGCTCTGTTCCCCACTATATAGTGCTGCTAACCTACTGGGGTGGCGCTCATAGGTGTGTATGTGCATGTACGGGAGCAATGAAAATGGCATCACCCACCTACCCAGTCTCGAGTATCGAATCTCTGTTCTCCCCGATCAGTAATCGCGCACCCGTCCTCTGTCTTCAACTTTCATTCATTCCCTGCTTTTTCACTGTCCATGATCAAGCCCCAGGCAGCACCTCTCCCCCGAGTTTTGTCTCAGATGGGGCTGTTTTCCCTGGCCCCTTAACTTCTGAAGGACTGCAGCTTTGACCTGTTCCACCCCTCTGTGGGAGGATCTCACCAAGCAATGGCCGAATGAGCAATGGCTGAATATTGGCCGCACCCAGGAACTCTTGCTGGACCCTGATGCTGCTGGTGCCCTGAGACTGCGGCCAGGTGCCAGCCTGCCCCAGAAATAGTTCGTGAGACAGTGTAGCAGCAGCGTTCCAGGGATTATGGAAAATCACAACACACATCTGGCACCAGTCTTCACCCTTAACAACCTTGTTCCAGCACCAGCAAATGTGGCCATTCTCTGGGGTCTTCTGGGACCAGGTGGCTTCAAAAGTCTCTACCGAATGTCCTTCCAGCAGTGGAACTGCTTTTCCCCGTGTGGCCCAAGAACCTCCTGGACCCCACTCTGTTCCTGGGGATTCACCCTTCCCACCAGAGCACCATCAGGTATCGAGCTGCGGAGTTGCACACTTTGCACTCCCTTTGTTTACAGTCTTAATGGAATTTAAACCCTCTCCTTTCTCCTTTCTCCCTTTTTAGTTTAGTCCCTGAGGCTGTTTTCAGTTTTCCACTTTCTCTCCAGCTGCTTTTGGGGAGGGCTGCTTTTCCCGTATTCCGCCTCCCCCCACCCCAGTCTCAGTCCTCTCTCCACCCTCAAAAGCACCTCCCTGCCTGCCATGGCTTCTCACTCCCCAGGTTCACCTCTCTGCCCTGTGTACCTGCTGAATTCTGTGGTTCAGGTTGTGCAGATTATTGTGTTAATCCTCCAATCAGTTTTCTAGGTTTGCAGGATGGTTTAGTGTTGGTCTTGCTGTATTTCATGGATGTGAGACACGCAAAAAACTTCTATGCTATTCTGCCATCTTGGCTCCTCCCCAGAAAATAAACTTTAAAAGATATGTTAAGTAATAAGTCTATGCTTTACCCTGCTGTTTCGTGATGCAATAGGGATTTGAACCATTGTGTGTCTGGTAATCAAAGCCTGCGGTTATTCAGCTGGCATGCTGCTGGACTGTCAGGTATGTAGTACCTTCACGAATATAAGGAATATTTCTATTCACGGATATTTCTATTGCTATTATAAGCCTATTGCTATTATCATTTCCTATTGAGTGAAATCGTGGGTCTACACTTACTTTAAAGTTTTTACATCTCTTCTCATTAGTTTGTCTTGATATTGCCACACAGAAATGTTAAAGTATCTTTGGTGACGGTCATAAAGACAATTTTTTACAATGTGTTCAAAGAAAATGGAATAAAATTCAATATGCTAGCATTAATTTCTTCTAAGTTGTAAATATGTTCTAATTGGCTTTGTTCTAATAGGGGTGCAATGTCATCTGTCCACAGCAATTAAGAGTAGTAAGTAAAATATGGTTAGGCTAATAACATTTAATAACTAACTATTTGGAATCTTTAAAAAATAATAGATGACCATTAGTTCATTCTAGTGAATAGAAAAGTTGTTAGACATACCAAATTTTGTAAATTGAGAAATGTGATGAGATATGAGATAAAATTCCAAAAGCAAGGACACATGTGTCAACATGAAGCTGTAAACTACAGCCTTGACTATGATGGGCAGTACAAATTCATTAGAATCTCCACTATTCTTTTTTTTTTTTAATATATGAAATTTATTGTCAAATCGGTTTCCATACAACACCCAGTGCTCATCCCAAAAGGTGCCCTCCTCAATACCCATCACCCACCCTCCCCTCCCTCCCACCCCCCATCAACCCTCAGTTTGTTCTCAATTTTTAACAGTCTCTTATGTTTTGGCTCTCTCCCACTCTAACCTCTTTTTTTTTTCCTTCCCTTCCTCCATGGGTTTCTGTTAAGTTTCTAAGGATCCACATAACAGTGAAATCATATGGTATCTGTCTTTCTCTGTATGGCTTATTTCACTTAGCATCACACTCTCCAGTTCCATCCATGTTGCTACAAAAGGCCATATTTCATTCTTTCTCATTGCCACGTAGTATTCCATTGTGTATATAAACCACAATTTCTTTATCCATTCATCAGTTGATGGACATTTAGGCTCTTTCCATATTTTGGCTATTGTTGAGAGTGCTGCTATAAACATTGGGGTACAAGTGCCCCTATGCATCAGTACTCCTGTATCCCTTGGATAAATTCCTAGCAGTGCTATTGCTGGGTCATAGGGTAGGTCTATTTTTAATTTTCTGAGGAACCTCCACACTGCTTTCCAGAGCGGCTGCACCAATTTGCATTCCCACCAACAGTGCAAGAGGGTTCCCATTTCTCCACATCCTCTCCAGCATCTATAGTCTCCTGATTTGTTCATTTTGGCCACTCTGACTGGCGTGAGGTGATATCTGAGTGTGGTTTTGATTTGTATTTCCCTGATGAGGAGCGACGTTGAACATCTTTTCATGTGCCTGTTGGCCATCTGGATTTCTTCTTTAGAGAAGTGTCTATTCATGTTTTCTGCCCATTTCTTCACTGGGTTATTTGTTTTTCGGGTGTGGAGTTTGGTGAGCTCTTTATAGATTTTGGATACTAGCCCTTTGTCCGATATGTCATTTGCACATATCTTTTCCCATTCCGTTGGTTGCCTTTTAGTTTTGTTGGTTGTTTCCTTTGCTGTGCAGAAGCTTTTTATCTTCATAATGTCCCAGTAATTCACTTTTGCTTTTAATTCCCTTGCCTTTGGGGATGTGTCGAGTAAGAGATTGCTACGGCTGAGGTCAGAGAGGTCTTTTCCTGCTTTCTCCTCTAGGGTTTTGATGGTTTCCTGTCTCACATTCAGGTCCTTTATCCATTTTGAATTTATTTTTGTGAATGGTGTGAGAAAGTGGTCTAGTTTCAACCTTCTGCATGTTGCTGTCCAGTTCTCCCAGCACCATTTGTTAAAGAGACTGTCTTTTTTCCATTGGATGTTCTTTCCTGCTTTGTCAAAGATGAGTTGGCCATACGTTTGTGGGTCTAGTTCTGGGGTTTCTATTCTATTCCATTGGTCTATGTGTCTGGTTTTGTGCCAATACCATGCTGTCTTGATGATTACAGCTTTGTAGTAGAGGCTAAAGTCTGGGATTGTGATGCCTCCTGCTTTGGTCTTCTTCTTCAAAATTACTTTGGCTATTCGGGGCCTTTTGTGGTTCCATATGAATTTTAGGATTGCTTGTTCTAGTTTCGAGAAGAATGCTGGTGCAATTTTGATTGGGATTGCATTGAATGTGTAGATAGCTTTGGGTAGTATTGACATTTTGACAATATTTATTCTTCCAATCCATGAGCAGGGAATGTCTTTCCATTTCTTTATATCTTCTTCAATTACCTTCATAAGCTTTCTATAGTTTTCAGCATACAGATCTTGTACATCTTTGGTTAGATTTATTCCTAGGTATTTTATGCTTCTTGGTGCAATTGTGAATGGGATCAGTTTCTTTATTTGTCTTTCTGTTGCTTCATTGTTAGTGTATAAGAATGCAACTGATTTCTGTACATTGATTTTGTATCCTGCAACTTTGCTGAATTCATGTATCAGTTCTAGCAGACTTTTGGTGGAGTCTATCGGATTTTCCATGTATAATATCATGTCATCTGCAAAAAGCGAAAGCTTGACTTCATCTTTGCCAATTTTGATGCCTTTGATTTCCTTTTGTTGTCTGATTGCTGATGCTAGAAATTCCAGCACTATGTTAAACAACAGCGGTGAGAGTGGACATCCCTGTCGTGTTCCTGATCTCAGGGAAAAAGCTCTCAGTTTTTCCCCGTTGAGGATGATGTTAGCTGTGGGCTTTTCATAAATGGCTTTTATGATCTTTAAGTATGTTCCTTCTATCCCGACTTTCTCAAGGGTTTTTATTAAGAAACGGTGCTGGATTTTGTCAAAGGCCTTTTCTGCATCGATTGACAGGATCATATGGTTCTTCTCTTTTTTGTTGTTAATGTGATGTATCACGTTGATTGATTTGCGAATGTTGAACCAGCCCTGCATCCCAGGAATGAATCCCACTTGATCATGGTGAATAATTCTTTTTATATGCCATTGAATTCGATTTGCTAGTATCTTATTGAGAATTTTTGCATCCATATTCATTAGGGATATTGGCCTGTAGTTCTCTTTTTTTACTGGGTCTCTGTCTGGTTTAGGAATCAAAGTAATACTGGCTTCATAGAATGAGTTTGGAAGTTTTTCCTTCCCTTTCTATTTCTTGGAATAGCTTGAGAATGATAGGTATTATCTCTGCTTTAAACGTCTGGTAGAACTCCCCTGGGATGCCATCTGGTCCTGGACTCTTATTTGTTGGGAGATTTTTGATAACTGATTCAATTTCTTCACTGGTTATGGGTCTGTTCAAGCTTTCTATTTCCTCCTGATTGAGTTTTGGAAGAGTGTGGGTGTTTAGGAATTTGTCCATTTCTTCCAGGTTGTCCAATTTGTTGGCATATAATTTTTCATAGTATTCCCTGATAATTGTTTGTATCTCTGAGGGATTGGTTGTAATCATTCCATTTTCATTCATGATTTTATCTATTTGGGTCATCTCCCTTTTCTTTTTGAGAAGCCTGGCTAGAGGTTTGTCAATTTTGTTTATTTTCTCAAAAAACCAACTCTTGGTTTCGTTGATCTGCTCTACCGTTTTTTTTAGATTCTATATTGTTTATTTCTGCTCTGATCTTTATTATTTCTCTTCTTCTGCTGGGTTTAGGCTGCCTTTGCTGTTCTGCTTCTATTTCCTTTAGGTGTGCTGTTAGATTTTGTATTTGGGATTTTCGTTGTTTCTTGAGATAGGCCTGGATTGCAATGTATTTTCCTCTCAGGACTGCCTTCGCTGCGTCCCAAAGCGTTTGGATTGTTGTATTTTCATTTTCGTTTGTTTCCATATATTTTTAATTTCTTCTCTAATTGCCTGGTTGACCCACTCATTCGTTAGTAGGGTGTTCTTTAACCTCCATGCTTTTGGAGGTTTTCCAGACTTTTTCCTGTGGTTGATTTCAAGCTTCATAGCATTGTGGTCTGAAAGTATGCATGGTATAATTTCAATTCTTGTAAACTTATGAAGGGCTGTTTTGTGACCCAGTATATGATCTATCTTGGAGAATGTTCCATGTGCACTCGAGAAGAAAGTATATTCTGTTGCTTTGGGATGCAGAGTTCTAAATATATCTGTCAAGTCCATGTGATCCAATGTATCATTCAGGGCCCTTGTTTCTTTATTGACCGTGTGTCTAGATGATCTATCCATTTCTGTAAGTGGGGTGTTAAAGTCCCCTGCAATGACCACATTCTTATCAATAAGGTTGCTTATGTTTATGAGTAATTGTTTTATATATTTGGGGGCTCCGGTATTCGGCGCATAGACATTTATAATTGTTAACTCTTCCTGATGGATAGACCCTGTAATTATTATATAATGCCCTTCTTCATCTCTTGTTACAGCCTTTAATTTAAAGTCTAGTTTGTCTGATATAAGTAAGGCTACTCCAGCTTTCTTTTGGCTTCCAGTAGCATGATAAATAGTTCTCCATCCCCTCACTCTCAATCTAAAGGTGTCCTCAGATCTAAAATGAGTCTCTTGTAGACAGCAAATAGATGGGTCTTGTTTTTTTATCCATTCTGATACCCTATGTCTTTTGGTTGGCGCATTTAATCCATTTACATTCAGTGTTATTATAGAAAGATATGGGTTTAGAGTCATTGTGATGTCTGTATGATTTATGCTTGTAGTGATGTCTCTGGTACTTTGTCTCACAGGATCCCCCTTAGGATCTCTTGTAGCGCTGGTTTAGTGGTGACAAATTCCTTCAGTTTTTGTTTGTTTGGGAAGACCTTTATCTCTCCTTCTATTCTAAATGACAGACTTGCTGGATAAAGGATTCTCAGCTGCATATTTTTTCTGTTTAGCACACTGAAAATATCGTGCCAATCCTTTCTGACCTGCCAAGTTTCAAAAGAGAGATCAGTCACGAGTCTTATAGGTCTCCCTTTATATGTGAGGGCACGTTTATCCCTTGCTGCTTTCAGAATTTTCTCTTTATCCTTGTATTTTGCCAGTTTCACTATGATATGTCGTGCAGAAGATCGATTCAAGTTACGTCTGAAGGGAGTTCTCTGTGCCTCTTGGATTTCAATGCCTTTTTCCTTCCCCAGTTCAGGGAAGTTCTCAGCTATAATTTCTTCAAGTACCCCTTCAGCACCTTTTCCTCTTCTTCCTCTGGGATACCAATTATGCGTATATTATTTTTTTTTAGTGTATCACTTAGTTCTCTAATTTTCCCCTCATACTCCTGGATTTTTTTATCTCTCTTTCTCTCAGCTTCCTCTTTTTCCATAACTTTATCTTCTAGTTCACCTATTCTCTCCTCTGCCTCTTCAATCCGAGCCGTCGTCGTTTCCATTTTGTTTTGCATTTCGTTTAAAGCGCTTTTCAGCTCCTCGTGACTGTTCCTTAGTCCCTTGATCTCTGCAGCAAGAGATTCTCTGCTGACCTCTATACTGTTTTCAAGCCCAGCGATTAATTTTATGACTATTATTCTAAATTCACTTTCTGTTATATTATTTAAATCCTTTTTGATCAGTTCATTAGCTGCTGTTATTTCCTGGAGATTCTTCTGAGGGGAATTCTTCCGTTTGGTCATTTTGGATAGTCCCTGGAGTGGTGAGGACCTGCAGGGCACTTCCCCTGTGCTGTGGTGTATAACTGGAGTTGGTGGGCGGGGCCGCAGTCCGACCTGATGTCTGCCCCCAGCCCACCTCTGGGGCCACAGTCAGTCTGGTGTGTGCCTTCTCTTCTCCTCTCCTAGCGGCGGGATTCACTGTGGGGTGGTGTGGCCCGTCTGGGCTACTTGCACACTGCCAGGCTTGTGGTGCTGGGGATCTGGTGTATTAGCTAGGGTGGGTAGGCAAGGTGCATGGGGGCAGGAGGGGCAGGCTTAGCTCGCTTCTCCTTAGGTGATCCACTTCAGGAGGGTCCCTGTGGCAGCGGGAGGGAGTCAGATCTGCTGCCAGAGGTTTGGCTCCGCAGAAGCACAGAGTTGGGTGTTTGCGTGGAGCGAGCAAGTTCCCTGGCAGGAACTGGTTCCCTTTGGGATTTTGGCTGGGGGATGGGCGGGGGAGATGGCGCTGGCGAACGCCTTTGTTCCCCACCAAACTGAGCTCTGTCGTCCGGGGGCTCAGCAGCTCTCCCTCCCTTTGTCCTCCAGCTTTCCCGCTTTCTGAGCAGAGCTGTTAACTTATGACCTCCCAGACGCTAAGTCACGCTCGCTGTCGGAACACAGTCCGTCAGGCCCCTCCGCTTTTGCCAGCCAGACTCAGGGGCTCTGCTTGGCCAGCGAGCCGCCCCTCCGCCCCGGCTCCCTCCCGCCAGTCCGTGGAGCGCGCACCGCCTCACCGCCCTTCCTACCCTCTTCCGTGGGCCTCTTGTCTATGCTTGGCTCCGGAGACTCCGTTCTGCTAATCCTCTGGCGGTTGTCTGGGTTATTTAGGCAGGTGTAGGTGGAATCTAAGTGATCAGCAGGACGTGCGGTGATCCCAGCGTCCTCCTACGCCACCATCTTCCCTCTCCAGTTCAGAATCTCCACTATTCTATGGATCTCAAGAGGTAGTAGCTTGATTGTGAAGAAAGGCACATTAATTTTTGGCTGACTTAGGCATATTAACTTTTTCTTGGTTCCATCATATGTGCCTACCACTAGTGAGAAAAAATGCAAATGTCTTTAATCTCATTCCTCCTGCTAGAGAATAAGTTAATACAAACAAACAAAAAAGCTGCAGATCACATGATCAGATGAGATGTACAACTACCAGGAGTGAATTGGAGAGCAGTTTGGACCAATTAAATTTGTTGTGGTAGAGAACACAGACTTCAAGATTACAGACTACATTTGAATCCTTATCCTAACACATACTAGCTGTATAAGTTAAGGAAATTTATTTAAGCTTTATGCCTTCCTTTTCTTAGTTATAAAATGATGCTAATAATTTTCCCTATTTATAGAATTTAGGAAAATCAAATAATATGATTTATCGTTATTTTATTTCAAAGTACTTATATAGTGCTTATTATGTACTAGACTGTATTCTTTGCCCTTTACAAATATGAGCTCATTTAATCTTGATACTGCTTATAAAGTACTTATAATAGTGCCTGGCAAAATTTGATGCTCAGTACATAGCATCATTCTTGTTTTCTGATTCTAATGGCCTAGGCTTATTTAAGAAAATTTATAAAGTACATTTAGTTATAAAGAAGGATATAAAAAAATTATTTCCATAGATTCAAAAGAAACCATTTGAAATATTTAGGCATATTTCTCTTAATCTTTCCCTTTATTGGTAAAAGCAGAGCTTATACATGTTATACGGTTTTATCCTGCCTTTGATTTTTACTTTGTGTCTTTTTAAAATTTTAACTAAATGTTTGATTTCCAAATAATTATAGATTCACATGCAATTGTAATAAATAATACAAAGATTTCTCATATACCCTTTCTGCAATTTTCCAAAACGGACATACATTGCAAAACTATAGTAAAATATCACAGCCAGGATACTGACATTGATATAGTCAAGATACAGAACAGCTCCCTCACTACAGACATCCCCACATATGCCCTTTTATAGCCACACCCACTGTTCTCCCACCCACTACATTCTACCCACCCTGTCTAATGTTCCCAGGCAACCACTAATCTCATCTTCATTTCTGTAATTTTGTCATTTCAAAAGGTAATATATGTGGAATAATAGTATTTAAGCTGTGGGTGTTGGCTTTTTTACTCAGAATAATGTTCTGAAGATTCAACCATGTTGTAGCTTTTTAAAATACTTCATATCTTTTTACCACTGTGTAGTATTTCATGGCATAGATGGACCAGAGCTTGTTCAAGCATTCTCTCGCGAAGGACATGTGGGATGTTTCCAGTTTGGGCTGTGATGAATAAATCTGCTATGAACATTTGTATACATGTTTTTCTGTGAACATAATATTACATTTCTACAGAATAAATGTCCTTCTGTATAAGCCCTGGGCTGTATGCTAGTTACATGTTTAGTTTAGTTTGGTTTTTTGCTTGTTGATTTTGGTTTGTTTGTTTTAACTTTTTTTGTTATTTTAAAGAGAGTAAAAGAGAGTGCACTAGCAGGAGAGATGGGCAGAGGGAGAGAGAAAGAGAGATTGAATCTTAACCAGGCTCCACGCTCAGGACAGAGCCTAACACAGGGCTCAATCCCATGACCCTGGGATCATGACCCTAGATACAATTGAGTCAGCTGCTCAACAGACTGAGCCACCCATGCACCCCATGCTTAGGTTTTGTTTTGTTTTTTTTTTAAGAAGCTGAAAGACTGCTTTTTCAGAAAGGTTGTACCATGTTATATTCCCATCAGAAATCTGTGAATCTATGAACATAAAGAATTCTGGACCTGGGAATTTATTTTTTGAGATTTTAAAAAATTATGAATATAATTTTATTAATATTTATAAGGTATAATTACATACATAATTAGATAATTAGAAGTCCTATCACTGTCTGGGACACTGGACCAATACAATTTAAAATATATAGATGGCAAGAGAAATAGAATGCAGGGATAGGGAATAAAAGAGGTTTGCCTTTCATGCACAATGAAATAAATGTTCCTCCCTCCTCAGAACACTACATATAACGAAGATTATATTGTTCTAGTTACTACTTTGTTCTTTCCTGGGATGATTGCTTTCCCTTTACAGGAGTCTATTTTTAGACCTCTTAATAAGTATTTATAGTTTTCAACATATAATTCATACATGTTTCATATTACTGTAATTGTTTGTATTCCTCAGTGTTGTTGTTTGAATTATTATTTTTACTAGTTCTTTTAATTTTCTGTTGCTAGTGTATAGTACAGTATTTTGTTTTTGTTTTTGGGTGTAGATTTTATTTCAGTCGGGGTGTAAACAATCTTATAATTTTCTCCCTGTTGGTTTTATTGAGTTTTATAAGAAGACAATTAAATCTCTTGCAAGTACTAATAATTCTGTCTGTTTTAGAAAAGTAGAGAAAAAAAGATAATTTTATTGCTTCTTACTTGTTTTATGCCTTACTTCACTTTTTAAAACCTCTAACAGTGTTAGGTAAAATGGTTATTTGTGATTTCACTGGAAGTACCTCTGGTATTTATTAAGCAGGAGATTGGTAGTTTGAGAAAAAAAAATCTTTGTTCCACCCTGTAAATTGGTTACTAACCCTCCTGGAACTTTCTCAGGTGTATTCTGAAACTGACCGCTGTACTCAGAGGGCAGGGAGAGAACTGAGAAAGAGGCAGGCCACTCCAGGCTGTTGGTGGCAATGTTTAATAATAGCAAAGGGAACTTGCATACGAGGCTTGTCTTGGACAAGAGCAAGATGCATGGGTCCTACACCGGTCAACCAGATCTTAAAAGGTTATATAGAGGCCCTAACTGGGCTCAGTCATGTATGCCATCAGGTGTTTTCAACACGATATCACCAACTCAAAGCTGTGTCCTTTGAGCAGCCCCTGGGAACTAGAAAAGACAGCAGGACCCACATTCCAAGGACCGGGTAGGGGATGAGGCACCTCCATGTGCTTGGGGCCATCTCGTGGGTCAATCAGCAATCATGTCTTTTTGATGATGTTCCCCAACTGAAGTATCTTCAGTCTAAAAATGGAGCTATGCATTATATTTTTTAAAATAACAAAAAAGGAGAGTTTCTAGATACAGGCTGATGGAATCTTAATACTTTAAAGAATCCCCCCAAATCCAATAAAAATTAAGTTAATGTTAGGTGGACCCCAAATCTTTCCTATGTAAATGCAATCTGGGGCGCCTGGGTGGCTCAGTAGGTTAAGTGTCTGACTTCAGCTCAGGTCATGATCTCAGAATTCATGAGTTTGAGCCCCACATAGGGCTCTGTGCTGACAGCTCAGAGCCTAGAGCCTGCTTCGGATTCTGTATCTCTCTCCCCTCACTCTCTCTCTCAAAAATAAATAAACATTAAAAAAATTTTTTAACCCCACAATCTGGAGACATTTACAGAACTACTAAGGAAAATATGTGGGACTCCACAGTTCTATACCTAGCTAAGTGGCTGTTTATGCAGTTAGCAATGCCTTCTGAAGCACATCATATTTTCTAAGTATATATAGTTTTAAAATTTTTCTTCGCAATTTTATGAAATAAGTATATTTTAGTGTAACACTACTTCATTGAAACTTCAGAGAAGATTCTTTGAACTTCAGATTCTTTTCATCTTTCTGGAATGTCCCCCCTGTTTACCTATCTTTACAGATTTCTATTTGCCTCCTAGTGGCTTATAGTGAACCAGAAGTGGAATTCATTTCTGGTAGAGGAGTCTGCTAAAATAAAACCGTTCACCTGCTAGATTCTGATCAAAAGAAATATTTAGTCAATTATTAATATGGGGAACCAGTAGCTGCAGGTGCAGAAGAGCATCAATAATTCTCAAAGAGGGGCCCTAACACCAAGCTTTATGCTCTGCTTAGTGTGCATGTTTGTACCAGAAACAAAACTCAGGTGTTCTCCCATGAAGCTGCTTGTTGGGGCAGAAAAGCAGAGATAGACAATGCATGAATCAACAGCATGGCAGTGTTCCCATTAAACTGTATTTTCTCAAACAGGTAGCAGGCCAGATCTTTACATTGATTCCTCTATAGGTACTGAGTTACCATGTGGGGAACTTTGAGAGTCTCCACAGAATCATAAGACATTATCTCCAATAGGAGGGAGTTTGTGATCTGTTAGGGAAGAAATAAAATGCAATAATATGACATAATAAAATAATATAGTGAGGATCAATGGTTGCTAACTTTTAAATGTTGTAGGACTTTTCTGAAACAATTGATCCACATGAGAAAGTTGTTACTGATGGGGCAGATTAACTGGGTCTTAAAAGAGTTGTTTGAATTAGGGAGACAACATAGGACAGAGCAAGAGTTTAAGTGTGAAATTCAGAGACAAAGATTGAATCCTTGCTCTTGTGCTTGCTAGCTCTATGATATTGGGCAAATATTATTGGACTGAACATTTATGTCTCTCCAAAATTCATATGTTGAATTCCTAACCCCTAACATGATGGAGACAGTAGCCTTGATTAGGTCATGATGGTGGAGCCCTCATGAATGGGATTAGTGCCCTTTTAAAAGAGACCTGAAGGGTGCCTGTGTGGCTCCATTGGTTGAGAGTCTGACTCTTGGTTTAAGTTCATGATCTCACAGTTCATGGATTCGAACCCCACATCAGGTTCTATGCTGACAGCTTAGAGCCTGCTTGGGATTCTCTCTCTCTCTCTCTCTCTCTCTCTCTCTCTCTCTCTCTCTCTCTCTCTCTCTCTCTCTCTCCCTGCCCTTCTTCTACTCTCTTTCTCTTTCAAAATAAATAAATTAACATTTAACAAATAAATAAATAAAAGATACCCCAGAGAGCAACTTTTGAGGACACAGGAAGAAGACAGCACTCTGTGAAACAGAAAGCAGGTTTTCACCAGAAACCAAATCTGTGGACACATTGATCTTGGACTTCCCAAATTCTGCAACAGTGAAAAACAAATGTTTGTTGCTTGAGCCTCCCAGTCTATGGTACTTTTGTTACAGGAGTCTAAACAGATTGAAACAGTAAGTTTTTCAGTCTCTTCAATTATCTCATCAATAAGCTTGTATCAAAACATTTAACTCATAGAATTGTAGTAAGAAAGAGGAAACATAAATTTAAGCAGCTGGTTCACAGTAGTTTCAATGAGAAACTCAACGCATTTATTGAATTGCCTATAATATGTCACATATCGTTCTTAGCTGTTGAAGATATAATAATGTACTGCACAGAGAAAGTATTATTAGGGGATGGATGTGTTAATTAACTCAATGGGGGAGTCCTTTCACAATGTAAACATGTATCAAATCATCATGTTGTACACTTTAAATATGTTACAATATTATTTGTAAATCATACTTCAGTAAAGCTAAGAAAACCAGAGAAAAATACCTGAGGAAATTTATATTCTAGGACCTCATAAACTATGTTTATGATCATTCTATTATCCCCATTGTTTTTAATCTTTAAAATATGAGTTCAAGTGTAGAAATCTAGCATAAACAAACAATACAGAACTAAGAACAAATATGGACATGAGTGCTCTTGTGTAGAAAGTATAAAAACCTAATTGGAATTGCCACCTTAAACAGTGTTACCATGTATAGCCATGTAAGCTATACAATGTACAGAGAGCTATTTAGCATAAAAGCCCTAAAACTGTTAAAGATGTTTGAGAGACAATTTTCCATTTTGTGAGAGAGGTTAAAAAAAAAGACCTGAACATCAACCAATCTAAGGAGTTTGAACTAAAAGTATCAAGGAGCTCAGAGCATCCAAGCCCTCATACCAAAGCAGGAATTTTCATTCTCCCTTTAGATGTTGCTAGTGTTCACCTGCAAATTGCAGATACATTTCAGTCATGAAGAGCAGCCATGCCCAGAGACAAGCTGATTTCTGCTCTTATTCCGTGCTGTACATAGTGGCAATTGTTATTCAAATGGTTATTCAACTAGTGGGCACAACCAGAATTAGAACAGCTCTGCCTATGTTAAGATGATAGATACAGCAAAGCCAGATGATACCTACATACAAACTTAGTTATTGATGAACAAATTAAGAAGTAATCCATAATGTATTCCCATCAATTGTTTCATTTCCCATCAATTTTATTCCCATCAATAGTTGCTACTTTCTAATGCTTCATACTGAAAGTATCAAATATTTATGTTTAATTCATTATCCATTCATTTTCTTATTCATAGATTTATTAAGCAACTGACTATTGAGTAATTACTATATTCCAGACAAATTCTAGGAACTGGGACACAAAAATGGAAAAAAAAATGGATGAAAATCCCTGCTGTCTTGGGACTTAATTTATTTCCTTCCTTCCATCCTTATTTCCTTCCTTCCTTCATATTTTTTTATCTTCTTTATTTAAAAATAATGCAGTTACTAAAATTAAAACAATTAAAATAGATACAATTAAATAGGAATATGAACAAAAACGTCTGCTTTAAGTTAGAGTTGAGGAGTACACACCAGACCTTCATTCCTGTTGAAACAAGAAAAGCCAGCCAAACAAGCAAACAAAACAAACAAAACAAAAACCCATACATTTTGATGGGGCTAGTTAAGATAGGTAGATGCAAAGACGTTTGCTGAATTAAACTCCCATAAGAAATAAGCCTTTAGTAGGTATGCAAGAAGTCATTCAGCCATACTGGTGGTAGTGAATGTCTGGGTTGGGTACAGTTTGGCAGGCAAGTGAGACTGAGCATTAAATTATGGTGCGGGCTAGTGGGATGGTCCCTTGAAGAAGCCCAAACACAAAAATTAACCATTCAGCCTGACAATTCTCCCCTCTACTACATCCCTTGCAAAATTTTGTTGGACAAGTGGCAGACGAAAGGGAACTAGAAATTAGTAAGCAATCAGGTGCTTTGGCATATATTTCTAGTGCTCAGATGCAGACTCCCTGTCAGAACTGAATTCAGAGGAAACCAAAACTATCTGAAAATGAAGCCCACTCCTCCTCCTCAGTGCTAGTAAGATGACAAGGGCATTGCTGGTAACAGGAAGTAACGATTGATCAAATCACAGGTGGATTCAGTATAATTGTAACTGTAGTCCAGCCCAGCTTAATTCAACTCCAGGAGAAAACAGAATGAACAGCCTCTTGCCCTGCCAGAGAACAAAGGCTTATAGTCTCTTTGAAATAAATAAGACAAAACAGAATAAAACAAAATGTGATACTTTACATTATTCTATGATGAACAATATTCAGAATATAATAAAAATTATGAGACATGCAAAGAGGCAGGAAATTTTTATCTTCACTCAAAGAAAAACAGTAAATAGCGGCACCTGGGAGTCAGTTAAGCGTTCAACTTCGGCTCAGGTCATGATCTCACAGTCCATGAGTTCGAGCCCCACATCTGGCTCTGTGCTGACAGCTCAGAGTCTGGAGGCTGCTTTAGATTCTGTGTCTCCTTCTCTCTCTGCCCCTTCCCCACTCTCTCTCCCTCTCTCTCTCTCAAAGTTAAATACACATTAAAGAAACAGTAAATAGAAATTGGAACTTAAATATTTATCAACAGGGAAAATAAACAGGTTGTGGTATATTCTTACAATGAAATAGTACTTGTACTAAAAGAAACAAATGATGATACACATAACATTAACACACCTCAAAAACATGTTGAGCCATAAAAGCCAAACACAGTAGAATACGTGCTCTATTATTCTATCCACATAAAGTTTTAGGAAAGGCAAATCCATTTCTTAATGCTAGAAAGGGAGAAGTGGCTACCTCTTTGGGTAGAGGAGGGTAGATTGACTAAAAAGTGACATGAAAGGGCTTCCAGGGACGATGGAAATACTATATATCTTGCTTGGGAGGTGGCTCATGGGTGGGTATACATTTGTCAAAATTCATTGAAATATGCACTTAACAGAAGTCCATGTCACTGGTTTTAAATGTCACTTTAATTTAAAAATTGAAAAAGAAATAATATAGATAAAAATAAAACTTAAACATAATTACCAATGAAAGTAAAGTAGATTTATTAAGAAGGTTAACACTGGAGGAGGAAACCAGAATTCAGATTGGCTTTGTCGTATCCAATAACAATAGTTCACAAGCTTTCATATCTGCCAATTCCTACTTAGAGTATTCGATTGGAACTTGCAGAAAGAGAAGGCAGCACACTCCTGTTTGGCGTGTTTGTCTACTCATGGGTCTGCTCTGATTCTGAGGAATCTCTTCCCGTTTCCATTATGCCCTAGGTCTACAGCATGGCCTCCCATCTGCATCGCCTTTCTCCTGTGTCTTTATGTACCCTCCAATCATTTTCTTTTTTTTTTTTTAATGTTTATTTATTTTTGAGACAGAGAGAGACAGAGCATGAACGGGGGAGGGTCAGAGAGAGGGAGACACAGAATCTGAAACAGGCTCCAGGCTCTGAGCTGTCAGCACAGAGCTCGACGCGGGGCTCGAACTCACGGACCTCGAGATCATGACCTGAGCTGAAGTCGGCCGCTTAACCGACTGAGCCACCCAGGCGCCCCAACCAATCATTTTCCCAAGGATCTCCCCCTTTTCTTACATGTGACTCATTTTCCTTCTCTAAAGCTTTAGCTATTTTCAGGAATGTACATTTAAAAAATATTGAAAGGAACGCCTCAACAGACTTTCCTCAACAGTCTAGTTTTGAAGAGGAGCTCAGAGGAGTACAATCCACAGGATGACTGAAAGGAGAGAGTTTGAACAGACGCAGTTGGAGAGCAGAAGGGAATTTTTGCTAACTCAATTTTCCTCCAGTGTTAGAGGCAAGTGAGGTAACATTAATGGAGTAATTTTGGATGCCCGCATCTATGTTCATAATTATTTTTAATATTGAAGCTGTTGTGTTCTTAGAAGCAAATAATAGAATCCATTCTGTTCAGGTTAAAAACATGAACTTATGAAGGAGTATTTGTAGTTCATGAAATTACTAGAAGGTTTGGGGAAACAAACCAAAGTCTAAGCTTTCAAGAACCACCTTCGAGAATGAGAAAGATGCTGCCTCCTCCAAATCAATCCAGAGCCACACTTTCTCTGCTACCTCTCATACAGGCCTGAATCCAGCCTGTTTCCCCCTGTAGTTAAGCTCTGAAAAAGAAATCTGGGATGGAATAATATGCTATTGGCAGAAACTAAACCAACTGCTTGCATCTTAGTTGTGAGGCAGCCTGGGAGTTTTGCTTTTTTTTTTTTTTTTTTTTTTTTTTTTTAGTGTAACTTGACGTTGTGAGAACATATAATATGGTAAAATTCTAAATCTAGAAAAGGAAAAGGTGTTCAAAAGTCTTGGGAAGACACATGTCTACTACAAATACATGATCATATTTCATGCTTGCAAGACCCCCTTGTCATCTCCATTTTTCTAAAGATAAACAGTGGCCCTGAGAAATTAATATGCCCCAAAGCACACAGACAAAAATGGATGGAATAAGATTTGAACTCGTCTGTTTATCACAAAAAGATTATGATCTCTTTGTGTTGTTTTCTAGTCTATGGAGGATGAAAACACTCTCCCCAGACACAAGCTGGTGAGAAGAGTCTGAACATCTCATGCTGGGGTGTCTTTGTTAAACAATGACATTTCTTCTGGCTTTTATTTACTGTTT
Organism: Panthera tigris; assembly: GCF_018350195.1. Classification (NCBI taxonomy): domain Eukaryota; kingdom Metazoa; phylum Chordata; class Mammalia; order Carnivora; family Felidae; genus Panthera; species Panthera tigris. The sequence continues at coordinate 76,583,793 of NC_056669.1, read as the reverse complement.
TTGTTTTAATTTTTATGTTTTTATTTATTTTTGAGAGACAGAACATGAGTGGGGGAGGGGCAGAGACAGAGGGAGACAGAATCTGAAGCAGGCTCCAGGCTAGCATAGAGCCTGATGCAGGGCTTGAACTCACAAACCACAAGATCATGGACCCAAGTCAAAGTCAGACACTTAACCGACTGAGCCACCCAGGTGCCCCTACTGGTTATTTTTTAAGCTAATAATGAAAGGAATGAGATGATGAAATCTAGGGAAATTTTTTGCATTCCAAATGTAAGCACTGGTGCTCAATTAGGGCCATTTTACTTACTTTCAGTCTTGAGGGTTGGAAAGACTTTATTTCTATAGTGCAGGAAGTAACATTTATTTCCCAGACACATAATTGGACATAATTCACAATTACAGTAAATTATAATAAAAGTCACCTTGGTATGTGACTAGTATTTCTGAATGTTTCCCCAATTTTAACTCCAGCATTGCAAAAACTAAAGTGATTTTTTTTTTAGTAATTAGGAAGTCTTTGTACAAACCTAGAACAAGGATCCAATTACTGGGGACTCTTTTTAATACAAGTTCTTGGTACTCTTATCATATTGTGTTACCTAAAGAATATTACTACTTTCTATGCTGATAGAACAACAAAAACATCTGCTCAAAGTGTTTACTCAGAAACTCCTCACATGGGCTGTTGGGTAAGATTCACATATTAAAGAAGTAACTGATTTTCCTAGAAACAAAAACCAAAACCACTAAACAAAAACTCTTACTCTTCAGAAGAGTTGGGTATCAGATAACTCCATATTAGATTATTAGAATATAGAAAAGATCCTAGCCACCATGGAGGATAGAGCAGACCTTTCAACTTGAGGATAATCTTTGCGCTTTCTCTAATTCATGCTGCGAATGATGTTTAGAAAGAAAAAAAAGAACTGGATTTAAGTCAGACTAATTGATTTCATAGTTATACCACTTGGATGTCCTTAGGTAAATTGCTCAGCATCTCCAAGTGTAGATGTCCTCATCTTATAAATGAGCAGGATACTGTGATGTTGGGCCAAAAGTGATTGTGCTCATGAAAGTAATTTAACGTGCTCCTGCAATTTCCTTCTTTTCCACATCATCAACTGCTCCTACTCTAATGGATCTTGAGACAGAGAGGAGGAAGGAGAGGAGGAGGAAGAAGAGAAGAAAGGATGGAAGGAAGGGAGAAACAGAGGGAGGGAGGAACGGACAGTGAAAGGAGGAAGGACCCACATTTCTCATTAGCTAACATTCCTCACTGGTATCCAGTACCCTGGCCTATGTGCTGTTTTGAACACATTGAGTATGGTCCTCTTCTCAAAATGATGTACTATGTACTCCCTCTTCCTGAAAGCCTTTTTCTCTCTGTATTCTTTTGACTGACTTTTTTTTTAAACCAAATTTGAGTCCCTGCTCAAATATTGCCTGAGCTCCACTAGGCATGAGCTTTTAGATTTTTTGCATTACCATATTCCCCAGTAGCTCAAACAACATGTGGCACATAGTTAGTAAGCACTTATGGAATAAATGACAGGATTTCATTAACAAAATTAATAGATTTAAAATTCTTTAAGTTTTCAATTGCCTATTAATGCTTTGGAAAATTCTGGGTCTGTGCTGGTGGTAATTTCTTTACTCATCTCTTTACCAACTTGATAATGAACACATGCGTCGTACTTTACTTGTAAAAATGCCAATTTGGCTCCCAGAGTGAGGCTTCTTGTAAATCACACAGTAGAAAATGTTTTTCTATGATTTTCAAAGATTTATCCTTGCCTCTTTATAATTAAAACTTAACTGTTTAGTGTCCCATCATTTCCTGATTTGCTTAATTAATTAATCAATTAATTAATTAGTCACTACACGCCAAGGTTTAATAAGACATCCATGTTATCTCTCTTAGGTAACTGGCTTGCATATTAAAGTAGCTGTGCCTTTATTTACTTGCTCCTTTACCCATTGGTCCCAACTTTGCTATATAGTAGAAACACCTGGTGAATTTAAGTAATCTCCAGGCCCAATTTGCACCCCATACCAATTAAATCAAAATGGCTGAGAGTGGTAGCCAGGTGTCAGTATTTCTTTAATCCCTAGGCAATCCCAATGTACAGCAAAGTTTGAGACCCATTCCCTTAAATAAAATGAATAGGAGTTTCTAGCACCGGAGGGAAATTAATAATTTGTGATTCTCTTTTCTTCTAGAAATGTTAATACTTCAACATATTCTTGTTCTCATATAGGAGCTAGTCTTCTGCTTTTCCATGGAAAGTATAGCATACCCATAGAATATACCTTGCATATCTCTAAAGTGCGAACTTATGGATGTACTCTGAGGGCTCCTTCCTGCCTTTGGGTCTCAGTTCCCACCGGTCCCTCTGAATGGAGTGTCCTTATTACAATCTATCCTTGTTGATAGACATATTTTAAAACCTTGTACAGATGGTACCTCCTATTTTATTCCTTCTTTCCCTATCAGAATTAAGCTTACCATAGTTAGTCATTATTCTTCTTGTCCCTCGTTTATCACAGTCTGGTATCCGTCACTGAATTGGGTTAAGTCATTATGTTTGGACTGAGATTTAATCATCTGTTAAGTGAGGCGGTTGGGACTTGAACTCTCACCTCTTTTCTGGTTCTAAATTGCTATGAGTTCTTGTATCCTGCATGCTCTCCTAGGAAAAACAGGCTTTGCCATTCCCATGTATGCTGAGTATCACAGCACACCAGTTTTCAGCTGAAAAGTGCTTTTTGGTTTCTGTCAGGAGTACAATTCCATATATACATCTTTCTTTTCTCAAAAAATAACAGTAGTAATTGTGATGATATTTAATATATGTGTATATATATGTGAATATATATACATCCACACATGTATATATACCATACGTATACTCCATATATATATATCCACATATATATACATATATATGTGTGTGTGTGTGTGTGTGTGTGTGTGTATATATATATATCAGAAGTATACCACTTGGCAATTCCTGTGTATGTATATATGTGTATATAGACACACCATATGTATACATCATAACTATAATATATATATTATACACACACATATCTGTTATAAACCACTTGACAATTCAAGCAGCGCTTTTACATATGTTTTTTTTTTTCATTTTACTCATATTAACAACATACAAGATAGGTGGGCAGGTAAGCATTGCACCATCTTGCAGGTAATTAAGACTCAAGAAGGTCAAGTGATTTCCACAAGGCCTCATATCACTAATGTGACAGGGCTTTTTCTGCAATGGTGTCTTCTACTTTCTAAGTTCAGAGTTGTCTCTATTCCACCAGAGTTCCTTCTTAATTTTATAAAAGAATAAATAGGACATCCACTGACTGTGGTCCACTTTACTCCATATTGTCCATTATTTTTCCTCAGAATTGGGAACTTAAAACTGAAGACAATGTCAAGGTTTGGGAGTTTGTGTGTGACTAGCTTTGAGAAACTAAAGTCATATGCTATTTGTGTGACCTCCACATACTGATGAATATCTGAACCAGGGAAAGTGTCCTTCAGTTTTCTCTGTCAAATCAAGCATATCTGACACTAGTTGTTCTTCTCTGTCAGGCATTTCACAGCTTTGTGCCTCAGAAATCCAAATTCCTGTCATCCCTCAACTGTCTCTCAGCAGGGCACTTTATTTTCAAGTTAACAATAATGTAGATGTTTCTTGAAAAGAGGATGGGTAGTTACTGCTAAGTAGAGTTTATAGAAGAGGAAGAGACTCCTTAAACAATCTTCTATCATATTAGCATTGGATTTTAACCTTTACAAAGTGATCTCCCATGCATTATTCCCATTCAACAAATAAGGAAACAGAGGCCTCAGACTGCACAGTCATAAGATCAGAAATGATAGAGTCAAGACAATTGCCCATGTTTTCTGGTGGCTAATCCAAATGAGAACAGAATGATGAATTGCCCATCCCATTCCATTCTAATGATGAAGAGGATTTTTTTTATTGATTGCTCTCTTCTGGGCTTAAAACTAAGTTTTTCCAAGCAAAGATTTGTATACTCTATACCCAAACACAACCAAAACAATTTGTGCCCAAATCAAGAAACTTTGGGCTCAGCTAGGGCCTTTGTAGAATCTTTATTGCCATTTTTATGCTTTTCTTATTTTTCCTTTTTAAGCTTTTATGTAACCATCAAGTATAGGTGTATAGGCTTTGTCTAAAAATTGATTGTTAATTATAGATGATGAGTAGGAGGGTAGGTGTGAGTGTAAAGGAGTGTATAAGGGAGGCTTGTGGTGATGGAACATTTCTGTATCTTTATTGTGGTGATGGTTATACTTGTGATGAAATTGTAAAGATTAACAGAACTAAACAGATACACACACACACAACACATACACACACATATGCACACATTCAATTTGGCATGTAAAACTGGTGAACTCTGAAAAAAGTCTATAGATTATAACAGTATCCATTTTCTGGTTTGATATTGTACTGTATTATACAAGGTGGTACCAATGGGGGGAATTGGGTGAAAGGTACGCCGAAAGTTCCCATACATTTTTACAACTTTCTGTAAATCTATAAATTTAAAAACATTTGAAATATAGATGATGAATTAGAATTTCCAATTTAAAAAAAAAGGAAATTGGATTGTTCTATAGAAGTGAACTTTTGGTAGTGCAAATTTCTGAGTTAAGCCATGAGGGATCTCGGTGATGTCTTTCTGTCATTAGGAGGATGGAGTTGATTTGTAGGGGATGGAGTTTGCCAGTTGGAACTCTATCAAATGCTGTGGAACTGAAGAACCAATGTAAATGGGTTCAAATCCAGGTTCTGCTGTTTACTAGATATGTAACTTCAGAGAATTTACCTCGCTTCTTTGAACCTCAATCTCCCCATCCATAAAATGAGGCTATAAATGTATCTTTTTCATAGAGTTAGGGCATAAATAAGTAATCATATTGCAATATATAAGTATATCAAATCAACACAGTGCACATCTTAAACTTACACAATGCTGTATGTCAAATGTATTTCAATAAATATGTTATATATAAATTACTTAAAAGAATTATAAGGATATGTATGTGTATGGATAGAAAAATAGATAGATAGATAGATAGATAGATAGATAGATAGATAGATAGCGTTCAATGAAATTTAACGGTGATCACTGTTGTTTTAACTCCGTTTCTCTGAGTAGAATTAATGTAGCATTTTTTGTGTTGAATAGAAGAAGAGTTAGGGAATTATCTTGAGTGTTCAAGCAGTTTTTCTCTAACTTGACTGAAACAACAGTCCTTGGTCCTACACAGTCCTTGTAAGGTAGTCTGGAGCTGAGACACACCAGGAGGTGGATTAGGATGTAAGGTACCCAATATCACTCAGATCAGCCTCTCCTGTATCTGAGAAGATTCCTTTTATCTGCCCCTTTTTCTGTGTGAAAGCATCCAAGTCACCTTTATGAGGACATACAACACTTAAACATTGTCTTCATTTCCAGTGAGATAAGGAAGAGGGATAGCATGCACAGATAAATATGCACCAATTATAAAATTATATGTAAAAATCCTTGTATACAAAACACATAACACTTCATCAGGAGATCTTTGGTTCTATATTAGCTAATGCCATTCATTAATAACTCTTTGAAAAAGGGCAATGATTGATAAAGCAGAGTAATTGGAGATGGAGGAATTTTCTTGGAGTGTAGGCCTTGGAGTGTATTGTAGGGGAGAGAGGTAGTGATTCACTGAAGTGTTCTGGGATGTTGCTGGGCATCCAGGTATGTTAAGGGAAGGATGTTGATAGGAAAATGCATGGGCATTAGATGGTAGAAATTGCATAGTTGGTGGAAAGGTACTATTCTGGGATTCCAGAAATCAGGTTTTGAATCTTCCTTATGCCAATTACCTATTAGTACAGCAACTTTAGATGCAGTTACATGACATAATTATGGCTCAGTATCATTATATGTATAATGGGGACAATAAGATGTATTTACCACATTCTGTGAAATTCAAATGCTTCATCATGTGAAACAATGAATGTGAATATGCTTCATGGACTATTGAGTGTCTCTTTATATGGGGACTTTCTTAGTCACTTTTACTCAGACAAGGCCTTCTTAATATAACAGCATAGGTGTCTGCATTACTCTGTGTGGGGACCCTCTAAATTTCTTTTCTTTAAAAGTGGCCTTAAAGATTTTTTCTTAATGATAGATGTCTTATATTGGTAACTGGCTATCTCAACTCAAGAGAATATTATCCTCTTGAATCATCTAATTCTGTAGGATAAGTATTTTATTTTGTAAACTCTTTTAATGTTCATCACAAATGAGTCAGATAATGCTTATTTCCATTTCACATACAGGAAAACTGATGTTTAGATAAACTCAGGTACTCATAATTACACATCTGACAAATGGTAGATTTGTATTCTCATCAATCTGGCTGCAAAACCTGTCATGTTTCTACTGTTCTCTAAGATCAAGATAGTGTATCTTGTACCAAAGTCCCATCATCTTCACGCAAATTATCTTAAATCAAACAAAAATAACCTGGACCATAATTACACCTGAAAAGATTACAAATACTAAAATTGACAGATATAAAATATAAAACAAATCTTTTACATGTTTAAATGCTTATTTATTTTTGAGAGAGAGAGAGAGTGCAGGGGAGGGCAAAGAGAGAGAGGGAGACAGAGTATCCAAGTAGGCTCCGTGCTGTCAGCGCAGAGTCCGAGGCGTGGCTCCCAATTCACAAACCATGAGATCATGGCCTGCTTGGGTTTCTCTCTCTCTCTCTCTCTAGGACCCTCCTTCACTCCCACAGGCATGCATGTGCATGCTTTCTCTCTTTCTCTCAAAATAAATAAAAATTTAAAATAAGAGTCAGATTTTAAAATATTCAAATAAAACAAAAACCTGATCACCTTCAAAGGACTGACATAGACTAAGAGCTGACTTCTCAACAGTAAGAGGGGATGCCAGATAATGTTTTCAATGTGTTGAGTGAAAATAGCTCCCAACATAATTTTTTCTCCTCCGTAAAATGTATTTGAAGAGTCAGAGCAAACTACTTTCCAGTTAAAGACAAAATGAAGGCATATGTTCTCGTTAACTATTGCTGTATAATAAGTTATTCCAAAACCTAGTGACATAAAACAACTATCATTTGATTATATCACACAGTTTTTGTGAGTCAGGAATAGGATGGGCTAGAGTGATTATCCTGCTCTTCATGACCTGAAATGGAGTCACTTGGTGGTACTTCCCTTGTGACTGGGAAGGTCTGAAGGGTCCAGATGACTTCCCTCACATTTCTGGTGCTTTTGGGGTAGAGGTAGAGCTGGAAAGCTGAGCTCTGCCACACTACCCCCCCTCTCCATGTAGTCATCCCTCCTCTACATGTGGTCTCTCTGGCAAGGTAGGCATACTTAGTCCCTGTCACCACAGGGCCCTTAGAGAGCATGACAGAAGGTTCTAGTTGTCAGAAATGCCCAGAAATGGCATGGTATTACTACTAGATTGGGACTTTCTACTACAGTTCTACCACAATGTGCTGAACAGAACTGTCACAAGCCAGCCCAGATCCAAATGAGAAAAATTATCTCCACGTCTTCATAGGAAGAGTATGAAAGGATTTAGTGATCTTTATTCCATCACAGATTTTAGGCAGAGACAACTTGATTCCAAATGGAAAGTCAGAGCTGTAAAAAGGAATTATGAATAATGAAACTAATAATATCTGGGTATATCTAAAATATACAAAATTAGTGTATAACACGTACAAAACAAAAATAGTGTATTACACATGTAAAAAGTGAAAAGAGAGAAAACTAAAGTATACAACAAAAATAATGAATAAGTAGAGAGAAGATGAAGAGAATTAAAATACTCTGAGGTCTTTGTATTATTATTCAAAGAAACAAAAAGATGTTAATTAATTGCTTTCATAAAGGAAATGTGTATGCAAAACTTCAGGGTAACTTCTAAAATACTAAAAACAGGTTGTATAGCTCTCAATCAGTAAAGAAAAAGAAAAGGATTGAGAATAAACCTATTTATTATGAAAGAGAGGAATAAAAAGCATATAATAGCAAAGAGGAGACAAAAGAAAGCAGAAAGTAAAATGGAAAAAAAATCCAACTATTTCAGCAATTATAATAAGTGTATATGGACTAATTACATTATCTTAAAATCTGACTATACATTGTTCATAAGAAACACAACTAAAACATAATAATAAAAATAAAATATACAAATAATTTCAATTCCCTATAATGGCAGCATACTGTTAGAAAATATAATTTACAAAAAACAGTTAGAAAATATAACTTATAAATTTATATAATTTATAGATAAAAATATAATTTACACAACTTACCTTAGTAATAAATATATAAAGTCTTTAAGAATAAACTTAATACAACATGTACAAGCTATGTACAGGAGAAGACTATAAATTTTTACTTAAAGACTTAAAAAACCTAGGAGTGTCTGGGTGGCTCAGTCGGTTAAGCGTCCCACTCTGGATTTTAGCTTAGGTCTCTCTCTCTCTCTCTCTCTCTCTCTCTCTCTCTCTCTCTCTCTCTTCCTCTCTCTCCCTCCCTCCCCCTTCCCCTTACTCTCTCTCTCTTAAGATAAATAAAGATTTTTTTTAAAAAAAGACCTAAATAATTGGAGAGCTTTATCATGTTATTAAAATGGAAGTCTCAATATTGTAAAGGTACAGTTCTCCCAAATTGATTTATAAATTCAGTGTAAAGCCAACCAAATCCCAAGAAATTTAATCTTGTTTGTTTGTATTAACTTCTCAGGTGATCCTAAATTTTAAATTAAAGATCAAAGGGCCAGGAAGAATCAAAGGACTCTTGAAAAGAAAGGAAAAGGTTATGATTCAGAAAGCTAACACATCCAAATATCACAACTTATAAAACTTTACTAATTATAACAATATGACATTAGTACAAAGACAGGTAAAACCAGTATCAATGGAGCCCAACAGCAGATCAACTATACATAGAAACCTGGTTTGTAATTGGCAGGAACAGAAAGGCAGTAGTACAGCACCTCAGGCTCTGGCTTTAAAGGTTCAAAGTGCTCTGGATGCAACAGTTCTCAGGCCTCCTCATAACAATTGGCTGGACCAAAGATGGGGCTGGGGATGCATGCTCCTGGAAAGACCCTTCCAACCCTGTCCTCAATACTCAGACCCTCAGCATCAGTCAGGAACAAATGAGTAAAACAGAAATGGTCTTAGCTGTTTAAAACCAGGAACAATTTAATACATGGAAATGCTTACAAAGATGTTAGAAGGATTGGAAGAATCTAATTCTGAAGTGATTACACACACACACGCACCCCCCAAAATAAAAAACGCTGCTCATCCTGAGTCACTGTCCATCACAGTAAATGATATCTAATTACTCAGCTGCTCAGGCCCAAATCCTCAGAATCATCCTTGCTTCCTCTTTCTCTCTAACCTTACATCAAATCCATCCACAAAAACTTGTTGGAATTTCAAACCTTCAAAACTTCAAAACTTACCCAGAATTCAGTTAATTCTTACCACATCCTCTGTTACCTCCCTGTTTGACTTCCAACAGTGGTACTCCCTCCTGCTGCCTCTGCCCACCAGCAATGTGTTCTCAACACAGCAGCCAGATGTTAGTAAATGGTAGTGCTATCCACTGGATACCTCTGTTCTCTCTCCAGCACGTAGAAAGATTGTACTTCTCTGCCCCCTTGAAACCTAAATGGACGTGCCATTTCCATCGGCCAATTAAATGAGAATGGCAATGATGAGGTAACTTCTACACATCACATACGAATGGAAGCTCCAGTGGCTGGCACATCTTTTGACTAGTCTTTTTGTCACTGTCATGGAAACTAGCAGCACTCACAATGCTAACTACTCTGCCAATCTGGGTCCTGAAGTAAGGGGAACATGGACTGTAGTACCCACATAATGTGTAATGAGTGTAACATGGGGCAAGAACAAAACATTCATGATTTGAGGTTACTGAAAATACGAGGTTGCTTATTATCAAATTATAGTATTTCTGACTGATATTCATTTATGGATACAGTGATCAATGTAATTCAGATCATGTCATACTTCAGAGGCTTATAAACTTGGCCCCATGTTCTCTCTATGAACTTGTTTTCTTTTTTTAAAGTTATTTAATTTTGAGAGAGAGAGAGCATGAGCAGGGAAGGGGCAGAGAGAGAGGGAGACACAGAATCTGAAGCAGGCTCCAGGCTCTGAGCTGTCAGCACAGAGTCCCACGCGGGGCTCGAACTCATGAACCATGAGATCATGACCTGAGCCGAAGTCAGACACTTAACTGACTGAGCCACTCAGACGCCCCTATGAACTCATTTTTTATCTTCTCCTTGCTCACATTCTCCAGACAGACTGCTCTCCTGAACATACCAGGCACACTTCGGCCTCTGGAATTTTGTGTTTGCTCTTCGTGTCTGAAATATTACCCCACCACCCCAGACATTCACATAACTTGTTCCTTCACTTTCTTCAAATCTTTCCTCTAATGGTAGCTTCTTAGTAAAGTCTCTCCTGATAATCCCATGAGAAAATCCCTCCAAACCCACATTTCCTATTTTCCTCTTTTTATTTCCTTCATAGCAATGATTACCATCAAAAAAAGTCAGTTTTACTTTTATTTGTATATTTGTTATTAGCTGTTACCTATTCCCTCAACTAAAATGAAGGCTCCCTTTGAGTAGGCATTTTAATCGACTTTGTTTCCTCTGGTTCCCTAATCCCTATGGTGGTGCCAGAAATATATTAACCACTCAGTGAACATAAACTGAATGGATGAATACCAGGGGTGGCATTGGAGGGAAGGAAAGAAATAAAAGCTTATAATAAATGATGTTAGGACAAGTGCCTGTGTATATTAAGCCAAAAAGGAAACTGGACTTAAACACTATATCACATACAAAATCAGTTCCAGCCAGATACAAAAATTCAATTTGAAAGGCAAAAGTATTCAATTGTAGAAGTCTACATAAAAGCATTTTATGTGCCAGGGAAAGATTTCATAAATAAATAAACAAAAGGACAGAGCACATAAAATTAAGAACTTCTGTTTATAAAACATCATAGAGAGAATGAAAAGATAAGTGAAAAATAGGAAGAAATAGTTTCATTATATATATAATGATAAACTAATAAGAAGAACAATTCAATAGAAAAATAGTGAATAACAGACACTTCACTAAAGGACAAACATGCAATAAAAGGTCAATTAACGTCCAAAAATATGCTCCTTTTCATAAGTAATCAGGTAAATATAAATTAAACCACAGTATTATCCTATTTTGCATCCTCCAGATGCACAAAAATGTTAATGCCTGACAATATCCAGCACTGGTGAAAATGTGGAAGGCATTAGTGTACAAATACTTTAAAGAACAATTTGGCAAAAATTTCGTAAAGTTGAAAATGTAAATACCCTATGAAACCACAAATATATGAATATGTTACATAAATGTATGACTGTATTATGAATATACATAAACTCTCACTCATATACTCCCTGTAATATGTGTGGGAATGGTCGTATATAAGAATATTCATAGCAAAATTGCAAAAGGACAAGAACCACGCAAGTTTCCATTGACCAGAAAATGATAAATAAATTGTGGCATGTTCATATAATTGAATCATATAGAGTAATGAAGATAAATCAATTATAGCTATAAATATCAACACGGATAAATATTGGAAATATGCTGTAGAGGAAAACATATAAATCACAAAAAAATCCACACCAAATGATTCCATTTACCCATGATTCAAAACCATTTAAAGTAAACAATACCTCACGTCAACCTAAAATTGAGTACAATGTTTATGATTACTTCCAACGAGGGAGGATGTAGAATCGAATCTAGAAGAAGCAGAGAGGAAATTTCAAATGAAATTGTTTTGTTTTGTTTTGTTTCTCCTTAAAATAGATGGTTAGAATATAGGTTTTTCTTTGTTGTTATTTATATTAATTTACATATATCTTTATAAAAATTATTTCAGATCTATTCAACATATTATAAAGACGTTTTTAAATGTCTTTGCACTTAAATGTCATTGCATTTGAACGCACCTTTCAGGAAATGCTATATTTATTTGCCACAATAACAAGCAGGAAACCTTTTGATTATCCAATTGTTTCGTATCTCTTTGGGCAGCCTGAAACTGTGCCACTCAGCATTATAAACTGCAAGTAAAGGCCTTTTGAGAAAGGCAACAAATCAGAAATGCAAAATGCCATTTCTGATTAATTTATGAAAACGAAGTTTTCAGTCTACAAGAACCAGGGGCAAAACAAAACAATAACTCAACAGGGGTCCATGAGCCCCGAAGTGTGGCGTTTGGTCATGTGTAACTATTTATCACTCCGGGTCTCAAATCTGAATGATATCAATCATGCTGCTTGCCAGGGCACCAACTGAATATAAATTGGCCTTTCTGGGCATCAATAGGCCTCGTTCTGCCAAGTGATTTGATAGTTCTTTTATTTTAAAACACTTAGGATGGATTATAGAATGAAAGCACACACTTTGGAGCAGTTTAGAAAAATCAATTCAAGCCACACTTAAGGACAAAGAAAAATCCTTCTGTTCTTTCTGGTGACATATCTTACTCAATAGAATAGTCCCATGGAGATGCAAATACTTGTACAAGGTAAATTTCGACAGCAATGTGATCATTAGCACATGTATCGTCACAATATTTGCACACCGTGAACCTGTACATTTTCTCCAATGATGCAGGGAGTGCTTAAAACATTTTTGGAACTCTCACCGGGGAATAGGTTCTCAAACCTTGAATAAATTTTTACAGTGTAGGAGTGTATTTCTTTGCTTTTCAGAAAATGCCAAAAATCCTTTGGAACCAAAGTTAGACAACAAAAGGAGTTTTCAAGGACAGGGAATTCTCCATTTAACTTATACACAAGAGGCAGCTTTGTGGAGAAACTAGTTTTGTATGTGGATGGTTAATAAAGTGTCACTGACGCCAATTCCCCATGACAGGGTAGATGTAGCAGAAAATCTAGACTTCGGATTCAGGTCTCAAAGGCAGTCCTCCCTCTGCCTGTACCAGGTCCAGAGCAAATGACAAATTACTGAATACTTCAGGTCTCAACTAACCCCCCCCACCCCTCAAATGAGGATGCATATGGCTACCTTGAAGGATTGTTATGACAATTACAAAAACATACACATGGCTTCTAACACATAATAGTCTTTAATAAATGACAAATGCAAGTAAAATGAAAACAGTTGTAGTAAATCAAATTCTGAGCTCTTGAATTTAGGCAATACTGAATAGCAGTTACGTAGCTGAGCTTTAGTTAGATTCACCTGAATTTAAGTCACAGGTTCTCTCTGATAGGTAATTCACATAATTTTCAGAAAGCTCTTTAATGTTGGCAAGACTCTGAAAAATGGGATTCTATCAGTGTTTGTTGATTTGGCATAACAATAATCATATAGATATTTATTATTAAAATGGAATTATAGCAAATTCAAGTAAAGTAGAAATTTTAAACTTTTAAGGTTTATCTCATTCATAAATGAGATGCATGACTTAAAGCAGCTTGGCTTGGAAGGCCTAGGCATGGACATATAAGTTTTCTTCCTTTAGCTTTCCAAGGCCATGCAGAGTAAAAGTAATAGAGAGTGTACTCTGGATCAGGAGAGTCTGGGAATGAGTCTGCCTCTGTCACCTTACTAGCTGTATAACCTTGGGCAAGGTGCTTAAATTCTCTGTGGGTCTCCCTACCCTCAAGAATCCACTTGGGGTTGGGGGCCTAAGGTTTATACAATTGTGAAAGTGTCCTTTAGGGAAATGCATACAAAATTACAATGTAAACTTGGGGACCTGATTCTGAGATTTAAGCTTTGTTAACTCCAGGGTAAATTTGCCTCTGAAACCTTATAGAGTTTGGGGAGTGGGGGTGGGAATCAAACATAAATGTTTTGAACTGTGCCTGGAGCAGCTACCACTATGGAAGTGTTTGTTGTTATCTCAAGGCCACAAAGATATCTCTAGACCCTCTCTATCTCTTAAAGAAATCTTTCAAGTAGAAAAGAAGAAATAGGTCTGTTTTCCTCTACCAACCTACATTATATATTTCAGATTGTCATGGCATGCTAAATGCTTAGCTATGCCCAGGACAGTACTCATTATGGGTGGGTGCTAAAGACAAAAACAAACAAAACAAAACAAAACAAACACCTAAAAAAACAGTAACTTATACAAGGATAAGAAAAGATCCCAGGGGCGCCTTGGTGGCTCAGTCGGTTGAGCATCCGACTTTGGCTCAGGTCATGATCTCACAGCTCATGAGTTCAAGCTTTGCGTCGGGCTCTCTGCTGACAGCTCGGAGCCTGAAACCTGCTTCTGATTCTGTGTCTCCTTCTCTCTCTGCCCCTAACCCACTTGCATTCTGTCTCTGTCTCTCTCAAAAATAAACATTAAAAAAAAAAAGATCCCAGAGAACCCTCTTTCACTGTTGGTAGGAATGCAAACTGGTGCAGCTGTTCTGGAAAATAGTGTGGAAGTTCCTCAAAAAATTAAAAATAGATCTACCCTATGACCCAGCAATAGCTCTACTAGCTATTTATCTAAGGGATGCAGGAGTGCTGATGCATAGGAGCACTTTTACCCCAATGTTAATAGCAGCACTTGCAATAGCCAAAGTATGGAAAGAACATAAATGTCCATCAACTGATGAATGGATAAAGAAGATGTGACTTATATATACAATGGAATACTACTTGGCAATGAGAAAGAATCATATCATGCCATTTGTAGCAACATGGGTGAAACCTGAAGGTATTATGCTGAGTGAAATACGTAAGAGAAAGACAGATATCATATGTTTTCACTCATATGTGGATCTTGAGAAACTTAACAAAACCATGAGGGAAGGGAAGGGGAAAAATAGTTACAAACAGAGAGGGAGGGAGGCAAGTCATAAGAGAATCTTAAACACAGAGAACAAACTGAGGGTGAATGGGGGATGGGAGAGAGGGGAAAATGGGTGATGGGCATTGAGGAGGGCATTTGTTGGGATGAGCACTGGGTGTTGTATGTAAGCGATGAACCACAGGAATCTACCCCCAAAACCAAGAGCACCCTTTACACACTTTATTGTAGCCAGTTTGATAATAAATTATATTTAAAAACAAAGATCCCAGAACTCCCATGGGCAAATCACCTTGCTAAAGGGTCTCCTCCCTTTTCTTACTTGAGGTTAGAGTGTTTAGTGGGAAGGCCAGGGAGAGTATTGTGCCTCTCCCAGGCTCACAGAGGTGATGCTCAGGAAAATGTTAGTTAACTTTTTGGCTTCACCCTCCATTCCCCTTTACACCCCACCTCACTTCCACCCTCCGTGGTTAACCTCCACACCTAAGGAATAAATCTGACCAAAATAGCTTGTTCCACGGTGTTCCGATTATCATTAATTTTGTGTTCTCTTCTATGTCATGCATTAATTTGTACAGAGGCAACAGGAGGTGATGATTAATACATAAAGGACTTTTAACTACTGTTTAACAGAACTAAAGAAGAAAATTAACTACTGTCTGGAAGCTAGGGTCATATGTTTGATCATTTTTTTTCCAGATAGAAAAATTTTGTACTGCCCTCATGTGTTTATCTGTTTTGAGCCTAAAAAGCAAGAACTATCCAATTTGCCTCTATCAGCTTTCAACTACAGAATCTGTAACTGAATGGATATATTCTATTTTTTTGAGATTTACCAGGTTTATCAAAATTTCTGCTCTACTAATAAATGACATTCTTCATGAAATATAACTCCAAAGCATAGAACAGGTACTGGACTGACTTCCTGGTGGACTTTGAAAACATCCTTTCTATATAAGAAATGAAGGTCTTGCTCCTGAGTAGCAGGTTTGTCCTATCCGATCAAATACAATTTACTGTCAAATGTGACATTTCTGGCATGACTATGGTTATAACTCTGGTTTCTCCATTTAGATCTTGGTAGAAATGAGTCAGATTTTTATTGCACCTTTGCAAATAACTACATTATCATGGAAATTAAAGGGAGTTAGTAAAGACCCAGATAATTTTGCAGACAAAGTCAGACATGCTTTCTTTTCTCTTCTCTTCTCTTCTTTTCTTTTGTTTTCTTCTTTTAATTTTTTAAATGTTTATTTATTTATTTTGAGAGAGAGAGAGAGTGAGTGCAAGTGGGGGAGGGACAGAGAGGGAGACAGATGAGCCATGAGATCGTGACCTGAGCTTAAATCAAGAAGTAGGATGTTCAACTACGCCATGCAGGTGCCCCAGATATTAATTTTTAAGACATCTCTTTGGTGGCAGGAAGAACACAGAAAAGACCATCCTTATATTTACTGAAATATAATGTATCAGGTGATTTCTAAAGTTTTGCTTATTTTTCATAACAGGATTCCAAGTTAAATATCAATATGCCCATCTTACAAATGAGCAAGTTCAAGTTCATAAAGGGTAACTCACTACTCCAGTGTCACACACATCTTTAGAAGCTAGAATACAGTTCTACAAATCTATATATACATATCTAGATATAGATATAAGACAATATGTTCATTTACATATGTTCTTTCCCCAAATAATTATATTATACATATTTTAAGCAGCTTGTCTTTTCCACTCAGCCTCATAGCCCAGCATATGAATTTGCATTCCTTTATGCATTATAACCTGGCATATTTTTAAAGTTTAATAATTATGTATATTGTTTGCTATATATGAATAATCTGTTCGTATCATTCACCATTTCTCTATTCATTAGTAATACTTCGTCCTATATCAAAGATATAAAGCAGGATAGTCAAGGATTTAGTACAAAAGTAACATCAGCACAAAACAACTATTCTAAATACTAAATAAAAAAAGAGTGAATGAAACAGAGTCTGGTAAAGAGTATATCATTTTTAAAAATATAATTTGTTAAATTGGCTAACATACAGTGTATAAAATTCTGTATTTTCTACAGAATCATCATCTTGAGGTTCTTCTGATGATTCATTAACTTGTAATATACATTACATTTTCTAATAGAATATTTTTCCTGAATTCTGAGGATGAGTTGAAATAAGTTTCAAGAAATTTCCCTTTAGTGTTCACATGTATATCCAGCTATATTGAGGTTTAAAGATAAGTCAAGATGAATGAAATGGGTTTCTCCTAAAGCCCACTAAAAAACAGAACCATATAACAATACCATCAATATGCAACAATAACAATACAATTAGATTTTTTCATTAGTTTAATTCAGTTCTGCAAAATTAGTGCCTATTTGAGAAGCTATACTATAATACTAAATTGTGTACAAAAATGCCAATGAAAAATATTGTAGGGATGGAATAGGGTAATCAGAGTTAAAGCACTGTTAAATCCTTTCATTATTTAGAAGTATAGAAAAGACAATGATAAATTTTAGACTTCATAAAGTTAAGTATAGATGATAACATTTCAAGGATAATTGTTTGGAAATCAGTGATAAAAAGTTGGAAGAGGAAGAGAGAAAAAAAGAAATGAGGCAAAGAATAATGCCGTTAATAAAAGAGAATGTACTAAGGAAGGGAAAAATAAGCATTGAAAAAGTAAGGCAAAAAAAGGTCAAAATGGGAACTATGAATTAGAGATTAAGGGATGTGGAGGATAGGATGAGAAGGCTTAACACAAATCCATTTGTGATTCCAGAAGAAAAAATGAAAAACAGGAAAAAATCCAGATATGTATGTAATGATAATAAATATAACTGCTTTAATTTTTCTTACGTAGTACAGATTTGTAGAACATTTCATGTCAGAAAGTTCTATTGGACAGCACTGTTTCTATTCAGGTATATGGACACTGTGCATAAAGAGGTTAAAACAAAAATGTTCATAGTCAAGTATTCAAACAAACAGACAAGCAAATAACCTGCATATTTAGCTACAGAATAAGGAAACATCCACTGTGACTAATACAAACAATGTAATAGTAAACAATAGTGAAGAGAAAAGAAAATCAGCTACAAATATCAGCATGAAAGACTCACAATATTAAGTTAAAAAGTAGATTGCAAATAGTATATACAGTATGGTACAATTTATATAGAGACAGAACCCATATAAAATTAGGCAGCACATTGTTTAGAACTCTATCAGGGAAATAATGAATAAAAAATTTGAGATAGCTTGTATCTCAGGTGAGAAGAAGATGATCAAAAAGGGGAATTAAATCAGAGGGGAATCCTCTTAATATAAATCATTATTCTTTTTCTTTTGCTGCATTGTATGTATAAGGAACCGTAAGGGTACATTGTCAATAGTTTTATATGTATAAAATATTTCATTGTGAAATAATAGTGCATGGTGGGTTTTTTTAAGACATTGAGTGTACCTCCTTTTTTTTCTTTCTTCTAAATGTTTATTTTTGAGAGAGAGAGACAGACACAGAGCGTGAGCGGGGGAGAGGAGAGAGAGAGGAAGACACAGAATCCGAAGCAGGCTCCAGGCTCTGAGCTCCGAGCTGTCAGCACAGAGCCTGATGTAGGTCTTGAACCCATGAACCACAAGATCATGACCTGAACCGAAGTTGGACGCTTAACCAACTGAACCACCCAGGCACCCCTAGTGTATCTCCCTTAACTTTGACATGACAATTTTCAGATAGATATCATAATCAAAATATTTTAGACTGGGGTGCCTGGGTGGCTCAGTTGGTGGAATGACCTACTCTTGATTTCCGCTGGGTCATGATCTCACAGTCATGGGATAGAGCCCTGCGTGGGGCACCATGCTGAGTGTGGGGTCTCCTTAGGATTCTCTCTCTCTCTCCCCAAAAAGTCTATACATATCTATATTTATCTAATATATATCTCTATTTATATCCATATCTATTAGAGTAATTTTGATATTTATAGTTTTTTAAATCAGACTAAGAGTTGAAACTTCTCAAATTATTTTTAATAATCAATTGGGATGTTTACTTTTTGACCTATTTACATGATTTAGATTACAAAACAATAAATCATATCTGCAATTCAGTAGTGAATCCTACTTTCTTTTTGGTGCATTATATTCTTGATGTGCTGTTGGATTTGATCCACCAGCATTTTATTTTGAATACTTATAAATCTCTTTGATCCATGCTTTCCTTTTATGTGCCATCTTTGTAATGTTTTGAAATCAGTTGTACTTGCTTCATGACGTGAATTGGCCCAATTTACATCTTTTATATTTCTGGAAAAAAATAGATTTATATAGCACAGGGATTGCCTATTACAAGTTGAAAAGACTCCAAAATAAAAACATCTGACCACAAAAGACTTTTAGAAAAATTCTTAGAAAACCTTTAAAATATTTAGCATGACTATTCAAATATTGTTTTCCAACTTTATGCTATTTGTTAATTAATTAATTAATTGTTTGAGTTGTAAAGGTCGTTTTTATGTTTTTATTTTTTTAGGTGACTTATTTATTTATTTTTATTATTTCATTTATTTTTTTAATTTACATCCAAGTTAGTTAGCATATAGTGCTATAATGATTTCAGGAGGAGTTTCCTTAAAGCCCCTTACGCATTTACCCATCCTCCCTCTCGATAACCCCTCCAGTAACCCTGCTTGTTCTCCATATTTTTTTAATGAATAAACATGGCTGTGTTCCAAGAAAACTTTATTTATGAATACTAAATGTGAATTTCATAGATTGTCTACCATGCCACAATATATTATTCTTATTTTGATTTTTAAAAAATATTTTATTATTTTTCTTTTGAATTTCACTTTTATTTATTATTATTATTTTTTAATTTACATTCAAGTTAGTTAGCATATAGTGCAACAATAATTTCAGGAGTAGATTCTTTAATGCCTCTTACCCATTTACCCATGCCCCCTCCTATACCCCTACCAGTAACCCTCTGTTTCTTCTCCATATTTAAGAGTCTCTTATGTTTTGTCCCACACCCTGTTTTTATATTACTTTTGTTTCCCTTCACTTATGTTCATCTGTTTTGTATCTTAAAGTCCTCATATGAATGAAGTCATTTGATATTTGTCTTTCTCTGACTGTATAATTTTGCTTAGCATAATATCCTGTAGTTCCAACCACATAGCTGCAAATGACAAGATTTCATTCCTTTTGATTGCCAAGTAATACTCCATTGTGTGTATGTGTGTGTGTCTGTGTGCATATACATATATACGTGTGTGTGTATATACATATATGTATATATATATATGTGTATATGTATATATATGTGTGTATATATATCACATCTTCTTTATCCACTCATCTATCGATTGACATTTGAGCTCGTCCATACTTTGGCTATTGGTGACAGAGCTGCTATAAACGTCGGGTGAATGTGCCCCTTCAAAACAGCATACCTGTATCCTTTGGGTAAATACCTAGTAGTGCAATTGCTGGGTCGTAAGGTAGTTCTATTTTTAATTTTTTAAGGAACGTCCATACTGTTTTTCAGAGTGGCTGCTCAAGTTTGCATTCCCAAAAGCAGTGCAAAAGAGATCCTCTTTCTCTACATCCTCGCCAACATCTGTTGTTGCCTGAGTTGTTAACATTAGCCATTCTAACAGGAGTGAGGTGGTATCTCATTGTGGTGTTGATTGTATTTCCCTGATGATGAGTGATGTAGAGCATTTTTTCATGTGTCAGTTGGCCATCTGGATGTCTATGGAGAAGTGTCTATGCATGTCTTTTGCCCATTTCTTTACGAGATTATTTGTTTTTTTGGGGGGTGTCGAGTTTGATAAGTTCTTTATAGGTTTTGGATACTAGCTCTTTATCTGATATGTCGTTTCCAAATACCTTCTCCCATTCCGTTGGTTGCCTTTTAGTCTCTTGCTGAAGAGACTGTCTTTATTCTATTGGGTATTCTTCCCTGCTTTGTCAAAGATTAGTTGGCCATAAGTTTGTGGGTTCATTTCTGGGTTCTCTATTGTGTTCCATTGATCCGAATGTCTGCTTTTGTGCCAGTACCATACTGTCTTGATGATTACAGATTTGTAATACAGCTTGAAGTCCGTGATTTGTGATGCCTCCAGCTTTGGTTTTCTTTTTCAAGTTTGCTTTGACTGTTCGGGGTCTTTTCTGATTCCATACAACTTTTAGGATTATCTGTTCTACCTCTGTGAAGAATGCTGATGTTATTTTGATAGGGATTACATTAAATATGTAGATTGCTCTGGGTAGTATTGACATTTTAACTATATTTGTTCTTCCTATCCAGGAGCATGGAATATTTTTCCAAGACTTTTTGGTGTCTCCTTCAATGTGTTTCATAAGCTTTCTATAGTTTTCAGTGTATATATTTTTCACCTCTTTGGTGAGATTTATTCCCACGTATTTTATGGGTTTGGGGGCAACTGTAAATGGGACCGATTCTTGATTTCTCTTTCTGTTGCTTCATTATTGGTGTGTAGGAATATAACCAATTTCTGTGTATTTATTTTATATCCTGCGACTTTGCTGAATCCATGGATCAGTTCTAGCAGTTTTTTGGTGTTATCTTTTGGGTTTTCAATATAGAGTATCATGTCATCTGTGAAGAGTGAATGTTTGACCTCCTCCTGGCTGATTTGGATGCCTTTAATTTCTTTGTGTTGTCTGATTGCTGAGGCTAAGACTTCCAATACTATGTTGAATAACAGTGGCAGGAATGGACATCCCTGTCTTGTTCCTGACCTTACGGGGAAAGCTCTCAGTTTTTTCCCATCAAGGATGATATTGGCATTGAGACTTTCATATATGACTTTTATGATCTCAAGGTATGCTCCTTCTATCCCTACTTTCTTGAGGGTTTTTTATCAAGAAAGGATGTTGTATTTTGTCAAATGTTTTCTCTGCATATATTGAGAGGATCATGGGGTTCTTGTCCTTGATTTTATTGATGTGATGAGTCACATTGATTGTTTTGTGGATATTGAACCAGCCCTGCATCCAAGGTATAAATCCCACTTGGTCGTGGTGAATAATTTTTTTAATGTATTGTTGGATCTGGTAGCCTAATATCTTTTTTTTTCTTTTCTTTTTTTTTTTTTAATTTCTTTTTTTTTTTTAACATTTATTTATTTTTGAGACAGAGAGAGACAGAGCATGAACGGGGGAGGGGCAGAGAGAGAGGGAGACACAGAATCGGAAGCAGGCTCCAGGCTCTGAGCCATCAGCCCAGAGCCTGACGTGGGGCTCGAACTCACAGACCGGGAGATCGTGACCTGAGCTGAAGTTGAACGCTCAACCGACTGAGCCACCCAGGCGCCCCTAAATTTCTTTTTTAATGTTTACTTATTTTTGAGACAGAGACAGAGCATGAGCAGGGGAGGGGCAGAGAGAGAGGGAGGCACAGAAACCGAAGCAGGCTCCAGGTTCTGAGCTGTCAGCACAGAGCCCGACGCGGGGCTCGAACTCATGAACCGCGAAATCATGACCTGAGCTGAAGTCGGATGCTTAACCGACTGAGCCACCCAGGCGCCCCCTGGTAGGCTAATATCTTGTTGAGGACTTTTGCCTCCATGTTCATCAGGGAAATTGGTGTATAGTTCTCCTTTTTAGTGGGGTCTTTGTCTGGTTTTGGAATCAAGGTAATGCTGGATTCATAGAAAGAGTTTGGAACTTTTCCATTTCTGTTTTGTGGAACAGTTTCAAGAGAATAGGTGTGAACTCTTCCTTAAATGTTTGGTAGAATTCCCCTGGAAAGCCATCTGGTCCTGGACTCTGTTTTTGGGGGGAGATTTTTGATTACTAATTTGATTTCTTTACTGGTTATGGGTCTGTTCACATTTTCTATTTCTTCCTGTTTCAGTTTTGGTAGTGTATATGTTTCTAGGAATTTGTCTATTTCATCCAGATAGCCCATTTTATTGGCATATATTTGTCCATTGTGCTGTCTTATTATCGTTTGTATTTCTGCTGTGTTGGTTGTGATCTCTCCTCTTTCATTCTTGATTTTATTTGGGTCCTTCACTTTTTCTTTTTGGTCAAACCGGGTAGGGGTTTCTTAATTTTGGTAATTCTTTCAAAGAACCAGCTTCTGGTTTCATTGATCTGTTCTGTTTGTTTTGTTTGTTTTGGGTTTTGAAATGCATTGATTTCTGTTCTAATCTTTATTATTTCCTGTCTTCTGCTGTTTTGGGGTTTTATTTGCTGTTCTTATTCCAGCTTTCTAAGGTGTAAGGTTAGATTGTGTATCTGAGACCTTCTTCCTTCTTCTGGAAGGCCTGGATTGCCCTATACTTCCCTCTCATCACCTCCTTTGCTGCATCCCAGAGATTTTTGGCTGTGGTGTTATCATTTTCATTGGCTTCCATATACTTTTTAATTTCCTCTTCAACTTCTTGGTTAGCCCATTCATTCTTTAGTAGGATGTCTTTAGTCTCCAAGTATTTGTTATCTTTCCAAATTTTTTCTTGTGGTTGGTTTTGAGTTTCATAGTGTTGTGGTCTGAAAATATGCACAATATGATCTCAATCTTTTTGTATTTGTTGAGTGCTGATTTGTGTCCCAGTATGTGATCTATTCTGGAGAACTTTCCATGTGCAATGGAGAAGAATGTGTATTCTGCTGCTAGGATGAAATGTTCTGAATATATCTGTTAAGTCCATATGGTCCAGTGTGTCATTCAAAACCATTGTTTCCTTGTTGATGTTCTGTTTAGCTGATCTATCCATTGCTCTAAGTGGGGTGTTGAAGTCCATTACTATTATGGTATTATTATCAATGAGTTTCTTTATGTTTATGATTAAATGATTTATATATTTGGGTGCTTCCACCTTTCGAGCATAAATGTTTACAATTGTTAGGTCTTCTTGGTGGATGGACCCCCTAATCATGATATAATGCCATTCTTCGTCTCTTGTTACAGTCGTTAACATCTAGATTGTCTGATATAAGTATGGCTACTCCAGCTTTGTTTTGTCGACCATTAGCATGATACATGGTTCTCTATCCCCTTACTTTCCATCTGAAGGTGTCTTTAGGTCTAACGTGGGTCTATTGTAAACAGCATATAGATTAATCTTGTTTTCTGAATCATTCTGTTACTCTCTCTCCTTTGATTGGAGCATTTAGTCCTTTGATGTTTAAAGTGAGTACTGAAAGATATGAGTTTTTGCCATTATGTTGCTTGTAGAGTTGGAGTCTGATGGTGTTCTCTGGTCCTTTCTAATCTCTGTTGCTTTTGGCCTTTTTTTTTCCATCTTTTCTCCCCTCGGAGAGTCCCCCTTAAAATTTCTTGCAGGGCTGGTTTAGTGTTCATGAACTCTTTTATCTTGTTTGTCTGGAAAATTTTTTATCTCTCCTTCTATTTTGAATGACAGCCTTGCTGGATAAACAATTCTTTGCTGCATATTTTTCTGATTCAGCACACTGAATATATCCTGCCTCTTCTTTCTGGCCTGCTACGTTTCTGTGGATAGGTCTGCTGCAAACCTGATCTCTCTTCCCTTGTAGGTTAAGGACTTTTTTTCCCTTGTTGCTTTCATAATTCTCTCCTTGCCTGAGTATTTTGTGAATTTGACTATGGTATGCCTTGTTGATGACCTTTTTTTTTTTAATCTAATGGGAGTCCTCTGTGCTTCCTGGAGTTTGATGTCTGTGTCTTTCCCCAGATTAGGAAAGTTTTCCACTATGATTTGTTCACATAGCCCTTTTACCCCCTTTTTCTCTCTCTTCATCCTCTGGGACCCCTATGATTCTGATTTGTTCCTTTTTAATGAGTCACTGATTTCTCTAATTCTTAAATCATGCTCTTTTGCCGTAGTCTCCCTCTTTTTTCCTGCTTCATCATTCTCCATAAGTTTGTCTTCTATATTGCTGATTCTCTGCTCTGTCTTTTCCATCCTTGCCACCAGGGCATCCATTCAAGATTGCAACTCAGTTGTAGCATTTTTATTTCATCCTGACTAGGTTTTGCTTCTTTTATCTCTGCAGAAAGGGATTCTAATCTATTTTCAACCCCAACTAGTATTCTTATTATCATGATTCTAAATTCTGGTTCAAACATCTTGCTTGTTTCTGTGCTGATTCTCTGGCTGTAATTTCTTCCTGCTTTCTTCTGGGGTGAATTTCTTCATTTTGTCATTTTGAAGGAAGAAAAGGAATTAATAAAGTAAAAAAAATAAAATTAAAAAATTAAATACAACAGAAAATATTATATAAATGATGCTAGATTCTAGGTGTATTATGGTCTGGTTTTTGAAAGGAGTTTGACAGATTAGAGAAAAAAAGGAAAGATAAAAGAAAAAAGGAAAAAGAAAGAAAAAGAAAAAAGGGAAAACGTTTGAAAATTTGAAAACATGAATACAATGAAATAGAATAAAATGAAATTATGCAAGTAAAATAGAATTTGAAAAATTTACAAAAGAGTAAAAAGTATAGTAGAAAAAATTAAATGAAATATTTTTAATAAAAATTGAAACTAAAAACAATTTTTTCTCTTTCTTTCTGTATTCTAGAAAAAGAAAAGAAAAAGACAAAATTATTGAATAGATGGACCAGTGAACAGACTGTAATACGATTGAAATTATATCATTTTCTCCTAGAAGTCAAACTATGGAGCACCTGATAGTCCATAAACTAAGCAGGCAAAGAGACTTGTGTTCCTGAAAAACAACGTTGTCCAGGTTGGGCGGGGCTTAGTGTAACAGCTCTGTTCTCCACTAGATGGCACTGCTTAACTTACTGGGGTGGATTGTTGTGGTACTTGTAGGTGTGTATGCATATGCACGAGAGGGGTGAAAATGGTGTCACCCAGCTACCCAGTCTCTAGTATCAGAAGTCTGTTCTCCCGGATCAGCAATCATGCACCCATCCTCTGTCTCCAGCTTCTGTTCACTTCCTGCTTTTACACTGTCTATGACCAAGCCATCAGGTTGTCAGGTGGCACCTCCCTCCTGAGTTTTATCTCAGACGCAGTTGTGTTTCCCAGCCCCTCACTTCTGAGGGACTGCGGCTTTGTCCCGCTCAGACCTTCTGGGGAAGGGTCTTGCCGAGCAATGGCCAGGTGCCAGCCACATTCAGGAATGTTTGAGGGACCATGTTGCTGTCAAGGCCCAGAGACTGTGGCTGGGTGCCAGCCCGTCTCCAGAAAATGTTCACGCCATGGTGTAGCAGCAGCGTTTCAGGGATTATGGTAAGTCACATCTGACACCAGATGGCATCTCCCTACAGCTGTTTCCACTCTTCCACTTTCTTTCCAGCTTCTTTGGGGGGGGGTGTGCTTTTCCCATACTCTCCCCAACCCCCCCATCTCTGTCATCTCCTCACAATCAAAAATAGCTCCCTGCCCTCTGTAGCTTCTCTCTCCCCCATTTCACCTCTCCACGCCACATACCCGCTGAGTTCTGTGATCCAGGTTGTGCAGATTGTTGTGTGAATCCTCAAATCAGTTTTCTAGGTGTGTAGAATGGTTTAGTGTTGATCAGTCTGTATTTCATGGATACGATATGCAAAAAAGACTTCCATGCTGTTCCACCATCTTGGCCCCTCCCCTTTATCAATGTATTTTAAAACAACGTCACTTTTCATGTTAACATAAACAATAACATTTTTAATTAAAAATTCTATTTTAGGGGTGCTTGAGTGTCTCTGTTGCTTGAGCATCCCACTTCAGCTCAGGTCATGATCTCGTGGTTTGTGGGTTTGAGCCCCACACCAGGCTCACTGCTGTCAGTGCAAAGCCTGGTTTGAGTCCTCTGTCCCCCTCTCTCTGTCCCTCTCTGGCTTGATCTCAAAAATAAATAAACATAAATTTTTTTTCTATTTTAAAAAAGAAAAAAATTAGCAAGAAGGAAAATTAGTGGCATTGTATTTTACCTTTTTGCATTTGTCTTTAATGTCTGACTTACTGGAAGACACTGGATGCTTATATCTGCTTCTGCATTCAATCTGTTGTGATATCACATGTCAGACAGTTTCTGGAAAACTCTACTGTGTACATCCAAGACGTTGGCAGTCAGAAGGGCAAATAACATCTGAGTATTATTACGAAAATAATGTTGAAGATTCAGGTCCCCTGAGAGAGTTTTGGGCTGCCCAGAAATTTGGTACCAAAGTGAGACTGTGGAAGATTTCCAAGGTCTCTTCAGGAGGCTAACTTCTGTTCCTGACATAAAGTCTGTCTGGAATCAGTCTTTGATAAAATAATAGTGGGAAAAGAAATAAAAATACCATTATACAGATGTATGACTTTTCAGTGTGAATCATCCCTAGAGAATAGGTAGAAATGGGAGCAAGGAGAATGTGGAAGACTTGAGGGTTTTAAAAAATGATTCATTAAAACTTTTATATAATTAGTGATCTCTATGTAATTATTAATAATCTTCAAAATTTCCCAGGTTCCCACATTCAGTGCCATAGCCAGAATGAGAACATTGTTCTTCTGATCTACTAACCAGGTGCTCTTTCATTTATTTCATTTTTACTTTCCTGTAAAGGGAGTCAAAATACAACAATCAAATTCAAGAGTTTTGCTGGGGCAACTCATGTTTTTATATAAAATCGGATAAGTGAATGTACCGGAGAGGGAGCTTTGTAAATAGAATCGCGCTGCTTTGGAGACCTTCAGCAGCTCTCTCCCCTTTGAGTCTCTGCTCTGTCCTATGTAGGATGTAGATAATAATAGTAAATGCTTAAAATTGTTGCAAGGAAATTACTGATCACAGTGGTAATATTCACTGAATGTGCTTGAGAAAGTTTAGTTTCTACCTAAACCTAAAAATTGTATACTATCACGACTGAACATCTATGGCACTCTATAGCCAAGCTCCTTAGTGTAATTTTTTTTCCTAGAATAAAATTTGCCTCTGAAGGAATAAAGGCTAGAAACACTAGGAAAGCAAAACTCTGAATTGCATAGGCCCAAAACATAAACTCTCTGTAGGGTTGGAAGGAATTCGAAGTTTAAAAAAAAAAATCTCTATTCCTTAGCTTATTGAGTGAGTTGGGGTTTGTTTACAAAGCGAGAACTTCTTATGGATGGCCAGAGGAAAGGAGATACATATTCAGCTTATAAGGCTGACAAAGTATTGTGAATTCCCTACAAAGTAAGCTGCCTAAATCTCTATGAGGTCAGAGGTCTCTGCTTGCTCTCCATTTTAGCCTATGTTTACAGGTCAAGCATAATTTACACGTCACTTATTAACATTTTACATAATGGATGATTGGAATAGCTAGAAAAGTTTACTGAAAAGATATAGAAGCAGCAACAGTGACAAGAAGGGCCCTAATGTTCTAGAACACCTACTTTCTGCTAGGCACTTAAAAGTAAAAGCTATCCAACAGATTTCATTAAGAATTCTGTAAAGTAGATTTTATTGTTCACATTTCACAGACATGAAAGTAAAACTCAGAGATGTTAAATAATTTGCCCAAGGCCCATAGTCTGTCTATCTGGATCAAATTCTTGTGCTTATTCCATCTCACATCTTTGCTTCTGGGTATGAAAGGTACTTGCAAATCAATGAAGGGTAGTCATGATGAAAGGAGAAATTTGACTGATCTGTTGGCCTAAAGGGATAAAACCAAATGCATTTAAGTTTCAACTTATAGAGATGGATTTCTGCTCAAGAAAGAACTATGTTATATATTAGTAGAAAATAAAGTGGGACAATTTGGGAGGTAAGCACAAAGCACTGAATAGTCAATTGGCAATGGGAATGTAAACTGACACCTCCTGACAATGATTTAGGAGAGAATAAATGAATTTTATTTTTCAAAATAAATTTTTAAATACTTCCTAATCTAGAGATTTTATTTTTAAAAAGGGATACTTTTTCTATGAAACACTTGCTAACTCCTCTCACCTGTAATATCCTCTCTTTTTGTTCTGGGTTCTTTGAGCAAAATCAGGAATCACATTTAAGAAATAGAGATTGTCGGACATAAAAGGAACTGAGGAATAAAAGAGTGGTCTTCTTTCTGAGGGATAGTTGGTCCCAAAGAGTAAAACCAACCAACGGTGATGGATAGTATTACTACTTCTGTCAAATGGGTTGGACCTTTTTTAAACAGCTTTATTGAGATATGATTCATATACCATACAATTTACCCATTTAAAGGGTACAATTCAATGTCTTTTAGTATAATCACAGAATTGTATATCCATCATCACAACCAACTTTATCATATTTTTATTATCTCAGAAGCTCCCCACCTTAGCTCCCACCCACAAATCCCATCACTGCTCCAGTCCTAGGCAAATAATAGTCTACCTCCTGTCTCTAAAGATTTACCTATTTTGGACATTGTAATAGAAATAGAATCACAAAATACGTGGTCCTTTGTGATTGGTTTTTTTCACTCAGTATAATGTTTTCAAGGTGTATCTATGTTATAGCGTGTATCAGTACTTAATTTCTTTTTTATTGTAAAATTTATTCAATATATAGATATGAATGGGTGCTGAATTTTGTCAAATACTTTTTCCCTGTGTATTGAAGTGACCATGAAATTTTTGCCCTTTATTATATACATGTGGTATGTTATGTTAATTTATTTTGTGATATTAAACCAACCTTGCATTACTAAGCTAGATTCCCACATGGCCATTGTGTATAATCCTTTCTTATATATTGCTTGGCTCAATTTTCTCGTATTTTGTTGGGGTTTTGCATCTATATTTATAAGAGTGAAATTATAAGTAAACATTTTGCCACTGAAGAAAACTCTAGGTAGGAAATCATTATGTTAATATTTCTGGCATATGGTTTAAGCTGATTCAGATTATATAAATGGCATTCCAATCACTACTTAAACTCAGTCCTTAAAAATGTTTTAGGAGTGACTTTTTCCAAGGTAGTAATTTAAATAACACTACAGCCCCATTGCTTGTGTTATGGGTTTCATCAGAATGTGTAATTACTTACCCTGCAGAGAGATAATGGGCTACCCTTGTCTGGTGATGACAGAGGTGAAGAAAGATAATAATTAGAAGCACAAACCTTCAGACTAAAACACATAGATATGAATCCTGGGGTTTACAACTATTAGCCATAGGACACTGGGATATTCACTCAGTCTTTGAGTGTTTAGTTTCCTCACCCATAATATGGGAGTAATAATAAAACTCAACTCAGTTTTGTTAAAAGGATTGCACAGTATTTAACACAGTTTCATATACCTGTATATACTAAGAACGTAATAAATGTTAGTGCGTATTATGAAATAAGCCAAACCACTTGGACCGCTCACAATCACTTGAAGCCCCAGTGGTCTGAGAGACACACACCATTGAAGAGCATATGGAAGAGTCATAGAATATTTATTAATAAATGGTCCTTATAGATAAGCAAGTTCAATCCTATCATAATAAATGAGAAACTGAGGCCCAGAAAGAAGAAATGGCATTCCTAAATTCACAAAAATTTGCCATAAAGCTGGGAGAAAAATTTACAATTTCTGACTTTTGGGATGCCCCATTCATGAACATCTTTATATTTGTGGACTCTAACCATGTATCTTCAAGCCAAATTAACCTACCCAATCTTGGTATAGTCACTTAGAAATTAAGACATATTACAGTCACCTAAGTAGTGTTTGTGGCAATTACTCAAGACTCTTCTACCTTGACAGTTTACACTGAAGGAGTACATGTGCCTCTGTATGAAATACATCTAGATGGGAATTCTGGTTTTGCTACTTAAGAGCTGCATGACCTTTAGGCAAGCACTTTAGCTTAAGTCCCAATTTCCTCAACTATATCTTGAACAACCCTAATACATATGTGGCTCACACATTTTCCTAGAAGATTAACATATGCAAATATATGTAAGAACTTAACATAACGACTGGCAAGAAAAACCTTGCTTTTTGTTTTTTTCTTCTTTTGCTATTTTTAAACTGTCCCTACACGCGTGTGGTTTGTTTCATAGTCTTACAATCTCAAAATGTTTTTTTAGACTCAGTGCTTGCTATTGGTATCCTCTCTCAACTTTCCTTAAAAACTTTGGAGTCCAAGTAAAATCTTGGATTGTGAGTTACTTGTCCCCCGAGTGTTCTGCAAGGTGAACAAACATTTCTAATAAGTTTTAACTTGATAAGTGAGTGATATCTTGTAATGCGAGTAGTATATGATGCTGAACATCACATGATCAGAATTGAGCCAACGGTTCTTGAAATTCACTTTGATATATAAGTGCTTTGGATTACAAGCATATTTCTGGAATGAATTATGCTTGCAAACCGAGGTTTTACTGTACTTTCACTTCTGCTGCTTTTACTCTGGTTCATCTAACCTCTCTGAGACAATCCATTCCCTGAGATAATCCACTGACTAGTGCTCAAACTAAGTACTCACAACCATTTGCAGAAAAATGACAAAGTCATAGAGAAAGTAAGTCACCAGTCACATAATCAAGCACTTTTTTGTGTCTCTACTAAGTTTATCATAACAAACAAACTGTAAATTTGGTGGTCTCCACTCATGTTATTAATGAGGTGTTTTTCACAATGCTTTTGCTTCCATGGTCATCTTGTAAAATTATATTGAATTTTACTCCTTTTTTCCAATCAGTGGTAGTGCAGATGGTCCATTTAATTCCAATTATTTTTCCCCCATGGGATATACCCCAGTTAGACCTCAGCTGTTTTCCATGTAGTTAAAAGCACCTTTCTCTTTTTCATGCCTCTCTTCTGAATAGCTGCCTTGAACATGATCAAGAGTCACTCTGCCTAAATGCATCTTAACCTGCATTGCATTAAGAGGTGATGCAATGTAATTTTCAAGCATATAGACTTGATTGCTCAGGGCTTCCTTTCTTAGTTCTGATTACTGGAGCTGGGAAGGGTGTGCTAGGGAAGGAGCTTAGTTTTTATATCTCATTCAAAAACAAAACGTCAGTAAAACGATCTCTAATTCAGAACCAGGGACTATTCCTTTCCTGATTAGGTGAATTGATACAGAAAACTTCAAAGATCAGTTGGGATTAAAAAAATAAAGGCCTTCATTTTGCCAGGTCAGGTCTTCCACAAAGTTACTATCAGATATAAGCTTGTAGAAAGCAAAGAGAAGCTTTAATGAGCAAGCCTGAAGCCCACATGCTGCTGATTGGGGTGTTCCTTGTGGTATCCAACCTAATTGCACACATCTGGCTTGCTACAAGATTCCGCTAGCCTCTGTAAATTCAATAAGGATGATGGTTTAGTTTAATTATAAGTAACTAAATATGCAAGTAATTGAGGAAAGATCCTTGATGGTGTTGGAGGTAAAATCACCAGAGAAGCAGGAAAGACTGAGTAATAAGTGAATGTTTTAAGAGACCTGAAACTTATCTTGTGAAATTTAAATTTTAGCTAAGTACACAATTGACTTCCTTCACTAGAGAGAGAAAATACACAAAGGGGAAGAAATTATTGGTCCAAACATTAAATCACACGTAAGGATATTTTGTACTTCGGGATATTTGCTTCTTGGCTTGGAGTAGACATACTAGAAAGTACAAGGGCTTTGTCTCTACCTATGTGATGACTATGGCACTTGAATCCTCTGACAGTGATTTGTCTCATCTGTGAACTGGGCATAAACTGCTTTTCATCTCAAGCAGTTACTTTGAAAACATGTATCTAGGTTAGATAGCAATTCTTCAACGAATGTATATTTCTTCCCTTTCATCTACTTCCTTTGGAAACCAATCTTCTCCAAACAACATGTTTCTGTATAGTGACTTGTTCAAGTTAACTCTGCATTCTCCCCTTCATTCATGGCTGAACTATTATTGAGGCTTACTAAGAGCAAAGTCTTGTGCTCAGTGCTAATGATTAAAATAGAATATTCCATGTTTTTAGAAGTTCACAGGCTAGTAGACAGACATGTAATAGAAATAGACAAGTAACCAAATTTTATTTAATTTGTCATTCACCTACTAAGTACATACACAGTACCTGCTATAACTCTCATCTAAGCATTGAAAATAGAGCTATGAACAAGTAGTCTAAGAACCCTGTCTTCATGGAGTTTACATTCTGGCAAGGAGACACGAAAAAAATCATAGCATACACTGAAGATGATACATGTTAGGAAGAAAGATAAAGCAGGGAAAGGGAATAGGGAGGCTTGGGAGCAAGGGTTTGCAATCTTAAATAGTCAAGAATAACCTCCTTGACACGTTGACATAAGCACACTTAAACAAGGTGAGGGGGCATATCAGGTAGAAATCCGGGGAAAAGCATTCCAGGCAGAGGGATCAGCCATGCAAAGACCTTGAATAAAACTGTTCCCGAAGTGTCTCATGAATAGCAGAAGCTCAGTGTGACTGGAGCACAAGAAATGGGGGTGGAGGGGAGGAGGAACAGGAGAAGACACCAGGTGGTAAACAGAAGCCAGATCATATACAGCTGAAGGCCATTGTTGAGAGTTTGGCTCTACCTCTAAGTGAAATAGAAAACCATAGGAGAGTTTTTAGCAGAAAGGTGACTGACATAGATTTTAAAAGGCCCATTCTGGCCACTGAGTAGCCAACAGGTTGTAAATAAATCAGAATAAAAACAGGGATACCAGTTAGGAGACTGGTACAGTAATTCTGTGTGGTGGTTTAAAAAGAGTCAACTACACTGACATTGGGAGGCATTGCCAGATTCTGGGTAATTCTTACAGACAAGTCTAGAGGGCTGCCAAAGTAAATAAATGTGGAGAGTGAGAGAGTTGTCAAGGAAGAATCTGCATGTTTTGGCTTAAGCAACTTTAGACATGGGGTTGTCATTAACTTAAATGGGGGAAAACTCAGGTAAAAGAGGGAACAGAGGCAGAAGAAAGAGGGGGACTCTCAGAAGCCCAGTTTGAGACATGTAATATTTAGCAAATTACAGTCCTATGTATAGGACATATGAGGGTGCAAAGGAGAAATGCTTATTTCTGGGTCAGAAAAAGCAAACTTAAGTTGGGTAGTTGTCTTCATGAAAGTCATCCAGAACAAAACTCACTTTTACTTTTGGATTTCATCAAATGCCCTTTTTTTATTAGTCCCTCACCTCCTAGCCAACCTGACTTCCACATTCCATTCAAGGTCTTTTGCATAAAGCCATCCTATGTCTTCCATTTTTCTGAATCCTTCCAGAACCACCCTTCACTTTGCAGTCTTAGAACACAAAATCCAGAACTTGATTGGAATTTTGCCAATACGTGTTTTCCTAGATTCTTCTTCGGTGGTTTCTTATTCCCTACCTTCCAACCTAAGACTCCTTGAGAGCAAGAGCATGCATGCCCCATATTTTCTACCTTCTTGTAGTCCCCTCACACTCTTCTTGTCAATGGTTTTTGTTCACACCAGGCTTCTAGACTGTGTCACAAATGCAAAGAGAGCAAGTAAGGCACACCTTTCTTAGGTTCTCTTGCCCAGCCTCATGCTTCTCCCTCCCAGGCTATTGCTACTTGTTGGCTGCCCCTGTGCCTCAGTGATGTGGGCTGCACACTGGCCATGCCATTCAATCACCAGAGGCCAATCAGTTGCAGATCAGTCTCCAAGTGCTCCTGTCATGCCACACTACAGTGTGTGGGACCTGGCTGCCACTCACCATCTAGCTGGATGATGCAACCCTGAAATACAGGGAAAGTCATTTCCTAAAAGGAGAATTTCAACAAGTAGGAGACAGGAGATGGAAGGAATCTAGGAAGAAAAATTCTCTATCCCTTCTTCCCTCTAATGGCCTGTTTTGAGGTTTCTCAGCACAACACCCAGAAATAATTCCAAGTAACTAATGGCTGCACTAGCCAGGAGACCAGCTGATTCTCTTGGAACACTAAAATAAAATATGTCAATACATTACAGGTTCTGAAGAATTTGTAGTACCACTGGACTGTGGAAAGCATTCTTTGTCACACAATGTCTAATATCATCCTGGAGCACACACTTTGAGAAGTTGTGCTTTAAATTACCCTCAAGAGTCACAGTCTAGACATGTGAGAGGAGCAGCTGGGAGTCCCCTCCCTGCTTCAGTCTCTAACTGTAACTCCCCTTGCTCCAGTGGGTCTACAACAGCTCTGCAGGAGAATGAGGAGTGAGCAACAGAAAGATGGATCAGCCTAAGGCGCTGTGGGTCATGAGCCTTGCAAAGTCTCCAATGAGGCAAAATGCTTCAAGGAAATATTGAGGAGAACAAGGATACGTTTTTAGAACGAGAATACATTTTTTAGACTTGATTTGCATGCTTCTGACAGATAGTTGCTATGTGTGTGGGCAT
Source organism: Panthera tigris (assembly GCF_018350195.1). Taxonomy (NCBI): domain Eukaryota; kingdom Metazoa; phylum Chordata; class Mammalia; order Carnivora; family Felidae; genus Panthera; species Panthera tigris. Next base: position 76,548,552 of record NC_056669.1, on the reverse strand, counting down.
CATTCAGAGAGTGGTTGCAAATTTTCTGGGTAAGAACAAGGATTCTGCCTGTTTGTTAGAAAGTTTCTGTACTTTGACTCCAACTACTATGGATGAGGAAGTATGTGGTGTTCCTGGGAACTCCAAAGAAGGGTTTATGGCCCTTCTGAATGTATTTTTCTGTAGAACATCCAGTGTGGATCACTTTTCACATTGCTACTTTAGCTAACAATCTGCAGTTCAGGTCTCTGATACAGAAACATGAACACCAGGGAACTTGAGCCACAGAGAACGTAAGAAACCTGTTTCTACCAGACCATGGATTAGCCCATTGACCATCAGTGTGTTTCACAAGAACCATGACCTGTAGGAGAAACATTCATCGTTGGGAAAGCATTTCTCAATCCATCACAAACACTTTTTCTTACTTTTAAGGGATTTCATCACTAAACATTTGGTTGCTGATTGGAAGTAGATAGGTAATTTTATGTACCTCTGAATTTGGAGAAAACATTACATTTTCTTCCTCAGTTCTCCATTAGGCATGCATGGTAACCATGAATGGTTTTTAAGGACATTTTAAGTCTTCTGACCAGAGAGGATGAAATGTGCATGAGTTGTGACATAGTGCAGAGAGAACGTAGGAGGTTCCACCGTAGAATGTTTTCAAATAAATAAAGCATTAATGGAGGAAAAAATAGAAACCTTCTTAAGATTCTGCTTGCCTGAAACACAAATCTGTGAATATCATTCTGTGTGCTTAGCCAATCTCTTGACATTGTTAGAACAGTAACAGCAGTGGTGCTAATAGCATCTACTGAGACCTCATTCTGGGCCAGGCACCGACTCAAAAGCGATGGTTCATATTACCTTCAAACTCCACTTCAGGAGCAACTGCTCCATCATTGGTTGGGGCTGCTCCAAACATAGCTCTAATCAGGACAACTGCAGATGAAACAGATACCCATGTGGGGTTGTTTTGTTTTGTTTTGTTTTGTTTTGTTTTGTTTTTGTCAAGTAAAGGCTGCCATTTTGGGTCACAGACCATCGCCCTCACAATTGTACAATAATTAGCCTCTTGGTGTTTCACTTAAGTAGACCCTTTCCCTCAGCATGTTAAGCATTATTTCATATTCTATTATCGGTGTCTGTTTGCATTTGGTGCAGCTGTTTCATTATTAATGAAAAGGAGCAATTCAGAATTTCATGATTAATTTTAATGTAGATCTTCCTTCTGTAAATAATTGATGAGAAAGATGATCAGAGCAGTACCAAAGCAGGAGCTGATATTCTCTCTGTCAACTCCTATCTTCCCATATGCATCCATTTTCACATTTCCCCTGAGAACCTTCATTTGGTTGCGGGTGTTTTGTATTCCCTAACTTCTTGTCATTTAGTTCTTTGGTTGTATGGATACAAATCCTATGATAGCTTCATAAAGAAAATAAAACACAATTCTCCCCCATTTTTCTCCAACTATTTATAGGAAGAAAACCTGAGGCAGCAGAAATAAAGTTATTTTTATCCTCCCGGGTTACTGAAACCAGTGGCAAGTGAGTTAGGGGAAATTGGAGACAGCAAAAACAAGTTACGTCTGTACAGCACATTGCACAGTGTTTTTAAAATTAAAGAGCGAGGTGCCAGGGCTCATAGCTCCGTAAATTATAAGATATCTCATTCTTCCTTCCTTCCTGGGCCATTCTCCCTTCGCTGCTGCATTTGTAATCACTGGCATGTGTTCTTTGCCTGGAGTCTGGTATAGGCTCCAAGCATTGCTGGAGAAGAGACTGCCAGCCTGTCAACACTACAGGACACAGCACCCTTCCAATGCACACTTGTATTTTTACGAAAAAAGGTTGAAGTGGGTTAGAATCTAGGAACTACATACTCTGTTGGAGTCAATGATAGGAATAACCTAAGAGATACGTAAAAGTCACGGGTTTCCTGGTACACATGTTTGTCCCACTTGCCATTGGATCTGGTCTCAGCCTTCTTAGGACTTCCTGGTTCTCATTCTGGAATATTAGCCTCATTTGGCTCTCCATCTTTCCTTGTCCAACTTACAGAGCAGAGGCCTCATTTGACTCTGGCTTCAGATCTGTTTGTGACAATTAATCCCCTCCTACTTCCACCCTTGTCTCTTCATCCATCTGGATGTACTCATATTATTCATGGAGTCCAGCTTCAGGCCAAAATCCTGTGTGTGATCCTCTAGGCCCGACCACTGACAGTTATAAGGTTTTGCCTGGCTGGCCTCAAAAGAGGGCGCTGCTTTCCCCACACCAGACTTGGTGCACAGCCAGTGCATTGTGGCTTTCTGGAAGGAGTGGCAGTTGAGGACTCAGTTCACCAGCCCCATGAGGCCAGCTGTGCTCATATGAATAGAGTATCCACATTCCTAACTCAGAGGCTTCCCAGACTCTTTAAGGACGGAGTGAAGGAAGGACTTGACCTAGGCAATTTTTCCCCTCTGACTCAGTACTTTTTTTTTTTTTTTGCATTTATTATTTATTTTTTTAATATATGAAATTTATTGTCAAATTGGTTTCCATACAACACCCAGTGCTCATCCCAAAAGATGCCCTCTTCAATACCCATCACCCACCCTCCCCTCCTTCCCACCCCCCATCAACCCTCAGTTTGTTCTCAGTTTTTAAGAGTCTCTTATGTTTTGGCTCTCTCCCACCCCAACCTCTTTTTTTTTTTTCCTTCCCCTCCCCCATGGGTTTCTGTTAAGTTTCTCAGGATCCACATAAGAGTGAACACATATGGTATCTGTCTTTCTCTGTATGGCTTATTTCACTTAGCATAACACTTTTCAGTTCCATTCACATTGCTACAAATGGCCATATTTCATTCTTTCTCATTGCCACATAGTACTCCATTGTGTGTATAAACCACAATTTCTTTATCCATTCATCAGTTGATGGACATTTAGGCTCTTTCCATAATTTGGCTATTGTTGAGTGACTCAGTACTTTTTCATCCCTAGCCCTTTACTCTGTCTGTCTCCTGCCCTACCCCCAACCCTGGGTTGATAAAAAAGCAGAGATATTTTGTGCTGCTCCCTGACAGTGAAATAATCCCTCCAGCTCACTGCTGTCATCTGACTCTAGCAGTTTCTTTTCATGGGGAAAATGGCACCCTGGATAGCCATTGCCTTTTTCTTTATCTCTTGTCTGTTTTGTCACACTAAGGGAATAGAGGCTTGACTGTAACTGTGAGTTGGCTCATTGACCTAATTGACTATCTCCAACCCTTGACAAATGGGCACAGTAAGCAGGGTGGTCAATAGAGCAGTATACCATTTTGGAAGAACAAAAAGCCAGAGTATTACTCAGATCACCTCACAGGTGGGCTGCAGGAGTGCTAGCAGGTTGTTTACAAAGACTTTTCAGTTCACTGGTCCTTCTCTTTAGCCCTGGATGCTGTGGCTGAACTCACCCAATAGGTCAAATTAGAAATCCAAGAAAACTGAGGAGCAGGCCCTAACCACTGCTTAGGTCCTCTGACAATGAGACCAGAAACCATCGGGGCTCTGAGCTAAGTTGTGCCTCATAACTATTATTAACTCTAAGAAGCTCTCTGTTGCTAGTAATGCCTATAGTACAAAAGGTTGTTGAGACTCATGACTTCAGTAAAAAAAAAAAAAAAAAAAAAAAAAAATAGTGCCTCTGAGGGCTTGCCCAGTGGCCAAAAGAGACCTTAGAAATCTGGTTATCTTGTCTTCTGTTAATGGAGGTCATCTTGTTCAATTTAGGGAGGGAGAGTAGTGTCTTGTGGCTGTGTTACCACAGATCCCCTCCTTCAGGCTGCCAAAGAAAGCCGAACATTGTCCAGTGGCTGAATAGGCCCGTGCTGCACTCACTCAGGCTTCATGGTACGATGGAGAGAAGACTCCTCAAAAGGCTTCCAGAACCTTTCACCTCAAAGTTTGATCATCAAAAAAAAAAGGGTGATGTAAGTCTGACAACTGGGCTTCCAGACCCAAAGCCACATAGTGCGTTTTGGGGGTAGGGCATTTGTGCCTTCCAGCCACTGACTTCTGGGTGCGACCATTTCCCCATGGAAGCCAGGACTGTGACCAAACTGGCCCACCCTGCACTACCCCAGGGGGTCCAGCAGGGAACAATTTCCTGCCTACTTACCCCAAGCTTACTGGTCTACCTGATTCTCTGCTCCCACCCTCCTCCAGATAATTCATGGCCAGACACCAATCAAGTCATGAGGGACCCCATGGGCAGCCACCTTGGGGTATGGACATGAAGGCCTCTGTGATTGACACAAGAACTATTCCTGGTGCTCCACCCAATGGGCCCAGATATGAGTCAGAGAGCCCTGACGACCCTTACTCAGACTTCTCAGCTTTCACAAATAAACAGGATTAGGGGTTAGGCTAAGGAAAAATATGCCCCCTGGGTAAACCAGAAACACTATGCCAAAGTCAAAGTTCCATGGGAGGTGGAGGAGAATTGAACTTCTTGGGCTTTTGGCATCCTGGTGCACAGATGGCTATAATTCCTGCATCCCCTGGCACTAAACTAAGGGAAAGAAGATAATGCTGTTTGGTTTTTGATCTGAAGCCACTACCAGGAACTTTGCCTAGGGCCAGCTATGGGTGGGTTCCTTCAAGTCCTTAAGATCTCCATTGTTATGGCTCCCACTACTGAATACTTTATTTCTATAGATACACCATCCACATGCATTCTCACTTGCCTTCATCCCCAAGTCCTGATGGAAAAATCCTGCAATGAGGGTCATCTTAGCAAAGTATGTGGAGGACTGAGATTGCTCTGTGGCTAATGGACTTGTCATTTGGTTGGGCTACTAAGTTGTCTTGGCATATAAAATAAGCCCTGCCCTGTGGGGAGGAGATGTTTGGGTAAAAATCAGCTCTACTCCTTATAGGCTCTTTGTTAACCTATGTGGCTTCTTATCAAAAAAGCCCCTGCATTGACCATACAGACCACTCATGTCAGCTAAACCTGGAGATCGCCTTCTAGCTCCATGAGAGGATGGCCCATGGAAATTCAGACACCATCCCAGACTGGGTTTAGATGCATGGACTATCACTGATGTGAGAAGATGCAAAACATAGCATGAAAATCTATCCTATTGGCCAGATCCTGGCCTTGGCGCAAAATCTTGTCCCAAAGATCTTTTGAACCAACAGACCAATACTCTCAATGCTCAGTGTGTTCCAGTCTATGAAGAGGTAACCCATGCTTTTCATCTGGATCCTCCACCAGGGTGGAGTTAAGGGTCCAGCTTGAGGCCAAAATCCATGCATGACCCTTCAAGATTGACTAGAGACAATAGAAGGTTTTGCCTCATGAGAGTAGCCTGTCCTCCCCACGCCAGACTTGGTGCATAACCCTGTGCATTGCAGCTTTCTGGAAGGAGCTGTGATCCAGGATGTGTGCTTTCCAAGCCAGCTGAGCTCATATACATGTCTGCTTTCCTAGCCCAGACACCTATATTCAGAGGCCTCCTTCAGGCACTTCAGCTGGGCCACTTTTCTCCACTCAAACACAGTACTTTTTTTTACCCCTAGCCTTCTGCCTATCCCTTCTCCCAAACCCCAGTCCTTAAAAAGGCAGGGGCCTCGTTAGATGTTCCACAGCAGTAAGAAATGCCTCTTCCACACCTCCCCCCAACTTGGGTGTACTGCCTGTAATCAGCCTCTCCCTGGTCTGTGCTGTTCTGTGGTGAAAAATGGAACACCAAATAGTTAGTGTCTTTTCTTTTGCCTTTTGCCTGCACTGTTGCTATAAGTGAATAATGGCCTGTTACTTTTGGTTTGGCTCACTGTCCTAATTTGTGATCTCCATACCTGACTGCCCAACAATTTGTTCCTGGGTTACAACCCCCATCACTCAAGATGAGACCATAATTTATTTGAAGACATGAATATAAATAATAATTTTTTGAATCAGCATGCATTTACTGAGCAACTATTATGTTCCAGATGCTGAAAAATACTGGAAATTTATCAGTGACAATTACACATTATCATACTAGTACAGATATGAGTCATTTATAGCCAGAAACAAATATAATGCCACTGAGCAAGGGAAATACAGAGACTCTGCAATGGTATACATAAATGGACTTGAGACATAAATGTGCTTCCACGGTAAGGTAATTTCTGTTCAAGTGGCATGGTGAAAAGGTGGGGGGGGTGGTAGGAAAAATGCTCTGGGCCAATAGAGGAGTGGGTGTGAAAAATGAGACATGAAAGAGAACATGGAATTTTATTTATTTGTTTATTTATTTATCATTTGAGAAAGAGAGAGAGAGAGAAAGCAAGCAGGGGAGGGGCAGAGAGAGAGGGAGAGAGAGAATCCCAAGTAAGCTCCACACTGTCAGTGTAGAGCCCCACACAGGGCTCCAACTTAAGGGCCAAAATCGAGAGTCTGACATTTAACGGACTAAGCTACCCAGGTACCCCAAACATGGCATTTTTAAAAACAGAAATATATGTTTTATATATTTTGTGATATATATGTTTTATGAAACGTCATGTTCCCTTTCATAGGTATGCGTGTAGCCAGAATATAGAGTTTAAGGGAGAAAGGAGGAAGCAGTGAATATGAAGGGATAGGCAGGCCCATATCAGGACACATTATACAGTGATCAAGATTTCAGTGTGGCATTCAATCCATAGTGTTTCAGGGAAAGCCTTCAAATTATGGATTTTAAATATTTTATTTTATTTTAAATTTTATTTATTTGTTTCTGAGAGAGAGAGAGAGAGAGAGAGGCAGAAAGAGAGAGAGACAGAGAATCCCAAGCAGACTCCATGCTGTCAACACAGAGGCTGACGTGGGGTTTGAACCCATGAACCATGAGATCATGACCTGAGCCTAAATCAAGAGTTGGACACTTCACCAACTGAGCCACCCAGGCACCCCTAAATATTTAAAAATATACTATCTTATTTAATCCCCACAACCTCCCTTTAAGGATGACAGTGTGCAGAATAGTATAATACATTCTTATAGAAAGGAGAAATTAGATGTCCCAGAAATGTGTGGCCTTTCTGACCTAGTCATAGTCACACAGCTGATAAATGTTAAAACTGGGAGTCCAGCCTAAGTCTCCATATTTAAAAGCCACTACTATCCACTGTCTCATATTATATTGTTCTCCCTAAGTCTGGTACTGGTTTGGAGAGATCCCTCTGACTTTGGGGGCATGGAAAAGGACAGTTTTTTCTAAATTCCTTATATGTCACTAATTCCCAGAAAGTAACTGTACAACTCTTTTACTCAAATTAGGGATCCTGTTCTGATAAGGATGGGAAGACAGACTTAAACTCAAAGGATCTGTTGTCCCATCTCATTTCCTGTGCCACTTTTGGTTATATTCTCTATGGTTCCTCTTTTATTCCAATAGTTCCCGTTGGACTATTAGGAATAATGGCCACACCAATTATTCCTGATTACCTAAGTGCTGCTTCCTCCTCTTCTCTTGCCAGAGTGGAATTACTTAATCTCTCCGGGCCCACAACAGTAGTCACATTTAGTAATGTATTATCAGAGGGTCATTGGTTATTTTCAAATTCAATCAGACCTACTTATAAAGGAGTAAAAGCAGTTGAGGGCATTGGCCTTCACATTTTTTGACCATGATCTATAGTAAGAATAATATCTTAAATCATAATCTAGTACACACATGTAATAACACTAGTAGTAGAAATTGAAGAAAAAAGTTTAAAAATAGTAATGAGTGCTTCCTATGTGTTAGGCACCATGCTAAGTATGGTGCCTTTATATAAGCATATATCAATATATAAGCATATGGTGCATTTATATAAGCATATATGAATATATATATATATATTAATTTCTTGAATTGTCTCAATAACTTTATGAGGTGGTCACTATTATTAACTGTAATTTACAGATAAGGAACCTGAGTCATGGAAAGGTAAAGTAAGTTATACAAGGTCTTGCAGTTCGCAAATGGCAGATCCAGGATCAGAACTCAAGTGACCTGGCTCCAGAATCTGTGCTCCCAGACATTATATGATGTTGACACATACACTCACACACACACACACACACATTTTATAGGGCAGCATTTACACTACTTCACGGTGTATAATACACTTGGATATTTTCTATTTTACATTGTCTAATGAAAGTTGAGACTCACAAAACTAATTTCATAACCACTTGGGTCCCTGTATGATGCATAGAAGTGGAGAGTGTCTCTGGAATTGCACAGGACAGTGTAGTGACCCTGATGCTAATGCCTTGACACCTGAAGTTTGTACAATTCTGGCCAAGTGTTTAAGACCTTCAGCTTCAAAATCAGACAGATCTCACCTATACTACCAATTTAGCTGTGTCTTAACTCTATGATCTTAAGAAAGTCCTATTTAAGTTGCAACTTTTCAAAAATGTTTACAACTTCTTTTTTTTAATGTTTTGTGTATTATTTATTTTGAGAGAGAGACAGAGTATGAGCAGGGTAAGGGCAGAGAGTGACAGGGAGACAGAATCCGAAGCAGGCTCCAGGCTCTGAGCTGTCAGCACAGAGCCCAATGCGGGGCTCGAACTCATGAACTGTGAGATCATGACCAGAGCTGAAAACAAGAGTCAGACTCTTAACTGACTGAGCCACCCAAGTGCCCCTAAGCTGCAACTTTTATGACTATCTGTCTCATAGGTTTAGTAAGAGAATTAATTATGTAACTAGTTACTTCATTTAATTAAATTCCTTCATTTAATTAAAAATCTAGCAGAAAATCCCAGCTATATTTATTCTCAAAATTGGAGTAGATGCTATTCCGTTTACGATTTTTGGCATGGTCTTGATTTGATTAAATCCAACTGGGAATTTTGAGATTAGACTAGGCTAAAGATAGAAGGGGCTACCTCAAGATCTGCACCAACAGGTTGGAAGCAGAAACTATAGCCACAGGGGGAGGCTGTTTTTACTGGGGATTCATGCATTAGATGAGGCTGGATTTGAAGTAGAGACTCTGAAGATACCAGTAAGTGAGCAATGCACCAGAACTAGCCCTGTGTCCACCAGCATCCTCAGCCATTAGTGAGGCTCCATGCAAGCCCTGTAGTATCCTTAGGTATCATGCCTCACTCAATGCCAGCTCCACTGGCACAGGAATGAACTCGACTGATGAGAAAACGCTAAGAGATATGAGCTATTCTTAGACCTCATCTTGTGATATAAGCGCAAGCTTAACCACTATTTAGATGAGCCTAGACAAGTCTCTTAGGAAAACTCAGACACCATTTTCTTGTATGTAAAATAATATTTGTCTAAACTCCACAGGGCTTTTGTGGGAATGTATAGATAGTAATTATTACAGACAAGGAAACTGACATGGTGAAAAGCTAGTTAGTTTTCCAATAATGGAGAGCTAGTAAGATCACAGCTCTTTATTTTGGAAATGTTTATTGAATACCTGTTACATTTAAGGCACAGTGTTTTTAAAGGATGGAGCATAATACCAGTCAAATAGTAGTCACATGATATAGTTTCTTCTCTTTCTTTATTTGCCACAAATCTCTCAATGCAACTACGAACAGATCCTGGGTGGTTGGTGGTAAATCAGGTGGCAGATTTCTCAGTGCTCTAGACTGCATTTATATCAGAAAATGCTGGGGGCCTCCAACTGGAGGAGACTTTTCCTGAGTCATTATTACCTTTAGTAAAACAAGACAACAAAAACAAGGGAATTGTGGTTCAATGTGGATTTCATATAAAATAATACTTCAGCATTTTCCTAAAGCGACTGTCAGAATTTTTCATTACATCAGATGGAAAATTTTCATAATTTAAGAAGTTCCCACTTAAGGATATCTTTTCCCGTTTTTAAAACTGTATTTCTCTAAACAAAGGGTGATGGAGCCTATGAAAATTAAAACTTTCACAAAATGTTGTGAAAGAGAATGTTTGCCACACCAGCTTTTATGAAGCAAAAACATGGAACAATTTGTATGTCCAACAATAAGAGATTAAATAATAGGATGTGTTACTATGTGTCTGGTACTTCCAAGACAATCAATAAATATTCACTGAATGAATATATAAACATATAAAGACATATAAAAGGTACTCCTCATGTCTGAATTTTTTTTTTTTTATTCTCAGGTTAGTTAACATATAGTGTAGTCTTGGCTTCAGGAATAGAAACGAGTGATTCGTCTCTTACGTATAACACCAACAAGTGCTCACTCCGACAAGTGACCTCCTCAATGCCTATCACTCATTTCTCCGTCTCCCCAACCCCCACCCCATCAACCCTCAGTTTGTTCTCTGTATTTAAGAGTCTCTTATGGTTTTCTTCCTGCCCTGTTTTTATCTTATTTTTCCTTTCCTTCCCCTATGATCATCTGTTAAATTTCTCAACTTCTGCATATGAGATCATGTGATATCTGCCTTTCTCTGCCTGACTTCTTTTGCTTAGCATAATACCCTCAAGTTCTGTCCACGTTGTTGCAAATGACAAGATTTCATTCTTTTTTCATCACTGAATAGTACTCCATTGTATATATAAACCACATCTTCTTAATCCATTCATCAGTTGATGGACATTTGGGCTCTTTCTATAATTTGGCTATTGTTGAGAGTGCTGCTATAAACATTGGGGTGCATGTGCCTCTTCGAATCAGCACTCCTGTATCCTTCGGATATATTCCTAGTAGTGCAATTTCTGGGTCATAGGGTAATTCTATTTTTAATTTTTTGAGGAAGCTCCACACTGTTTTCCAGAGTGGCTGCACCAGTTTGCATTCCTACCAATGGTGCAAGAGGGTTCCCCTTTCCCCACATCCTCACCAAGAGCTGTTGTTTCCTGAGTTGTTAATTTGAACCACTCTGACCACTGTAAAGTGGTATCTCATTATGGTTTTGTCTGATGATGAGCGATGTTGAGCATCTTTTCATGTGTCTGCTTGCCATCTGGATCTTTTTTGGAAAAGCATCTATTCATGTCTTCTGCCCATTTCTTCACTGGATTATTTGTTTTTTGGGTGTTGAGTTTGGCAAGTTCTTTATAGATTTTTGATACTAAACCTTTATCTCATATGTCATTTGCAAACATCTTATTTTTAAAAGAAAATATGAAATAATTTAAAATTAAATATATTATATATTACATAACAGGTATGCAATACAATAATATATGGGCATGTATAGATGTATGTGGTAGGATAATGGGTGTTTTCTGTATCTTTTTTTGTACTCTTCAGATTTTCAACAGTGAATTTTATGTGGGATATAAAGAAAAGTAGCATTTTTTAAAAGAAGGTATACTTAGAAAAACCCATAAGCTCACCAAAAGTCTTGGCAGTTTAGCTGTTCTAGCTTAGTTACTGTTCTAGCTTACACAAATGTTTTCAGCTTAAGTCATCAAATACTCTGAATGCCTACTAGGAAGTAAACTAGGTAATGTTGCTTTAACAGTGAATAAATGAGGACCTCTGACTTAGAGAGACTTAAGAGCTAATGAAAGAGATATAATGACATATATAGAGAATTTAACCCACGATGCTATGCTATGCAAACACAGAAGAAGCCCAGGGAAGGAATTCAAAACAGGCTTCTTAGAGGAGAAGATGCTGGAGTTGAATCCTGAATAATCATAAATAACCCAGTGAAAAGAAGTGGAAAAACATTTTGCAACAAAGAAGCATTCAAAATGTAATCTGGACATATTCAACCATCCCAAGACAGGAGTGTGGTTCAGGAAAAACAAGCAAAACTTTGTGAGAGTGTTGACCCATTAATGATTTACTCCAATTGAATGTGAGGTGTCAGGATTAGCCACAGAAGCTCAAAAGAAAAATATAAAGTTATAAACAGCCACAAGGTGCCCAGTTGGGCTATGTGGGAAGGAGGATGGGGTGTTGTCATCACAGGGCCAGATCATCCTAGATAGATGCCACAGAAGAACATTAGTTCCTGATGCCACCCTGTTGTCCCTTCCCAACTGTTGCCTGAGGGGTACACAGTCACCAGTGGTTGGGTGTGTAACTGTAACCTCCATTTCACATGGCTGAGGATGACCCCACCGAGCTATGCACACGCTACAAAGACACTATGCAGCTTTCATTTCCACTGCTTTCACCCCAGCACATAGAAAGGTGTCTTGCACAGAGTAGGTTCTATGCAGAATAGTAAATGTTTGTTAAATAATGGGTGAGTGAACAAATGAATTGAAAATATGAGACCAAACAATAATAACTGACAGACTATCAGTCACAGTGTTTCTCAATGGAATGGAATAGTAGTTCCAATGAATATTAATACATGCTGGCTAAGCAAGAAACAGAGAGAGAGGGAGAGGGAGAGAGAAGAAGAGAGACAGAGAGGATGAGAGAGAGAGACAGAGAGAGAGAGAGAAAGAGAATTTTAACCAGTTTTTAGGTGAAAAAGAGGGCTTAAACAGAGTTCAATGTATTTTTTATTGTAAGAAATTTTGAAAACCGAACATACATTATACAGTGTTTTCCACACATATTAAACCAATCCTCCATAATTTTATAGACAAGATTAAGGAGATACTGATCTACAGAACATAACAACTTAGTTGACGAATTTGTCCTCTGAATTAGTGCTTCTCATGTGTAATTGTGCACATGACTCAAGTAAAGGTTTTGTTAAAATGAAGATTCTGGTTAAGTAAGTCTGGCAAGAGACCTACAATCCTGCATGTCTAACAAGTTCCTCAGTGAGCTGATGCCACTATGTTCAAGAAATCAATTTGTCCTCTGATTAGGCTAAGGGAAAGTGGAGAATCAAGCATCTCTCCTAGGGTTTTGACCTGATGAGTTGGGCAACGTTGGTGCCATTCACTGAGATGGAAAATCCTGACTGAGGAATCAGTGTGAGGACAGAAATTGATTTTTGCTTTAAACACATTGAGTTTGAGTATTAGGTACTCAAGGGAGACTTTGTGATGATGCCTGAATCCAAAGCTTTATGAGACCAGGAATGGAGGTATGAATTCAAGAGTCAATGGTATTGAGATAATATTAAACCATGGAGCTTATGGATATTATGTATTAATAGAGTATAACTCAAGAAGAGGTTTGAAAATTAGGGGTCTGACTTTTTAGGGTGAAAGGAAGAGGTGGCAACAAAGAAGAATAAATAAGAACAGGATAATTGAAGTAGAAGGAAAACCAGGATATGAAGGTATCCTGAAATTCAAGAAATGAAAGCATTTTAAATAGTGATCAACTGTGAGAAATATTGCCTAAGACAATTTATCATTGCATTTGGCAAGATTAAAAATATTGGTGATTGTATTAGTTATCTATTGCTGCATAACAAAGTACCCTAAAACCTAGTAGCTTAATACAATAAATACTTATTATTTTTACATGGTTTCTGGGGCTCAGGATTCTAACAGTTCAGCTAGATGGTTCTGGCTTAGGGTTCCTCATGAGGTTGCACTCAGATATTGGCTGGGGCCCTAGTTCTCTGAAGGTTCTCTGCAGAGGATCTGATATCACTTTCATTTACATGGGCATTGATAGGCTTTAGACCCTTGCTACCTGTTGGCCTCATTCCTGAGTTCCTCACCATGTGGATAGCTTTCCATATAGGTGGCTTGTTTGTTCTCCTGTGATAGCTGGGTCCTCTCAGAGTCAGTGAGAGAAACAGAGAACACAGATGGCCAACATGAAAACTGCAGCCTTTGCAACTCAATCTCATAACTGACATACCATAACTTCTGCTCTGTGTTATCAAAGGGACCAACAATGGGACAATGCAGAAGGGTGCATAGACACTACACAATAGTAGGATGTGGGAATCATGGAGGACCACTTTGGAGGCTGGCTACCACGGTGACTTTTCCAGAACTGTCCAGTGTCATGTTGGGGACTAAAGCCCAAAGAGGTTACAATGAAAAGAAAATAAAGGATGAGAATGTAGAGATAAATAATGTGGATATTTCTTTTATGATGTTTAACAGAAGAGGAGAGCAGAATATTGGGGCAGTGCTGAAAGAAGATGTGGAATTAAAAAATATTTTGTTTTCCTCTTTCTTTAGTATCCTCAGAGGGATTAATCAAGTGGAGCAAGTTTTGGACGTTTGAAATCAGAGGAACAAAATATATGCTACAAAGTGTACTGGACTAGTTGTCAGCAGAGGTGGATTCTAGTTCTTGGACTGTCACTAGCCAAGTAACCTTAGGCAAATTACTTCTTGGAGCTCAGCTAAATAACTGATGAAATGAAAATGATAATGTACCAGCTCCAGATGCTCTTATAAGGTGCAATTGATATTATGTATGTAAAAGTGTTTTATGAACAGGAAAGAGCCCTCCTAGTGTGAGGGAAACCAGCAGCTACTCATCCATTAGTTTTTACCAGTAGTCATTTTCCTAAGAGAAATTTGGCTTTGTCCATAGGGACCCCTTCTGCACAGAACAGCTGTGTCCCAATCATCCAGTTGGTAGTACATGACTTTTATTCAACTTGCAATATAAGTAGATGTACTTCTGATATTTTATTTTATTTTTCTTAATTTACATCCAAGTCAGTTAGCATATAGTGAAACAATGATTGCAGGAGTAGATTCCTTAATGCCTCTTACCCATTTAGCCCATTTCCCTACTCACAACCCCACCAGTAAACCCCTCCCTCTGTTTCTTCTCCATATTTAAGAGTCTCTTATGCTTTTCCCCCTCCCTGTTTTTATATTATTTTTGCTTCCATTCCTTTATGTTTATCTGTTTTGTATCTTAAAGTCCTCATATGAGTGAAGTCATATGATATTTGTCTTTCTCTGACTAATTATGCTTAGCATAATACCCTCTAGTTCCATCCACTGATTTTATATATATATATATATGTTATATTATTTATATTTATGTTTGTATATATTTGCAACTGTATATATATTTGCAACTGTATATATATATTTGCAACTGTATATATAATATATATATATTCCCCATATAATATATATGTCCTGGCTATATATATATATATATATATATATATGTATATGTATATGTACATATATGTACATATGTATATGTATATATATATATATATGTATATATATATGTATATATATATGTATATATATATACATACATGTATTATATATATACATATATATATACATATATACATATATATATATATATATATATATACCACATCTCCTTTATCCATTCATCCATTGATGGACATTTGGGCTCTTTCCATGCTTTGGCTATTGTTGATAGTGCTGCTATAAACATTGGGGTGCATGTGCCCCTTCAAAACAGCATACATGAATCCTTTGGATAAATACCTAGTAGTGCAATTGCTGAGTTGTAGTGTAGTTCTATTTTTCATTTTTTGAGGAACTTCCATTCTTTTTTCCAAAGTGGCTGCACCAGTTTGCATTCCTACCAGCAGTGCAAAAACAGATCCTCTTTCTCCACATCCTCGCCAATATCTGTTGTTGCTTGAGTTGTTCATGTTAGCCATTCTGATAGGTGAGAGGTGGTATCTCATTGTGGTTTTGACTTATATTTCCCTGATGATGAGTGACATAGAGCATTTTTCATGTGTCGGTTGGCCAACTGGATGTCTTCTTTGGAGAAGTGTCTATGCATATCTTTTCTCCATTTCTTCACTGGATTGTTTGGTTTTTTGAGTGTTGAGTTTGGTAAGTTCTTTACAGATTTTGGATACTAATCCTTTACCTGATATGTCATTTGCAAATATCTTCTCCCATTCCATCAGTTACCTTTTAGTTTTGCTAATTGTTTCCTTCACTGTGCAGAAGCTTTTATTTTGATGAGGTCCCAATAGTTCATTTTTGCTTTTGTTTCCCTTGCCTCCAGAGACTTGTTGAGTAAGAAGTTGCTGCAGCCAAGATCAAAGAGGTTTTTGCCTGCTTTCTCCTCAAGGATTTTGATGGCTTCCTGTCTTACATTTAGGTCTTTCATCCATTTTGAGTTTATTTTGTGTATGGTGTAAGAAAGTGGTCCAGGTTCATTCTTCTGCATGTCGCTATCCAGTTTATCCAGCGCCACTTGCTGAAGAGACTGTCTTTTTTCTATTGGATATTCTTTCCTGCTTTGTCAAAGATTAGTTGGCCATATGTTTGTGGGTCCATTTCTGGGTTCTCTATTGTGTTCCATTGATCCGAATGTCTGCTTTTGTGCCAGTACCATACTGTCTTGATGATTACAGATTTGTAGTACAGCTTGAAGTCCATGATTTGTGATGCCTCCAGCTTTGGTTTTCTTTTTCAAGTTTGCTTTGACTATTCGGGGTCTTTTCTGATTCCATACAACTTTTAGGATTGTCTGTCTGCCTCTGTGAAGAATGCTGATGTTATTTTGATAGGGATTGCATTCAATATGTGGATTGCTTTGGGTAGTATTGACATGTTAACTATATTTGTTCTTCCTACCCAGGAGCATGGAATAGCTTTCCAAGATTTTTTTGTGTCTTCTTCAATGTCTTTCATAAGCTTTCTATAGTTTTCAGTGTATATATTTTTCACCTCTTTGGTGAGATTTATTCCCAGGTATTTTATGGTTTTTGGTGCAATTGTAAATGGGATCAATTCCTTGATTTCTCTTTCTGTTGTTTCATTATTGGTGTAAGGAATGCAACCAATTTCTGTGCATTGATTTTATATCCTGAGACTTTGCTGAATCCATGGATCAGTTCTAGCAGTTTTTTGGTGGAATCTTTTGGGCTTTCAATATAGAGTATCATGTCATCTGTGAAGAGTGAAAGTTTGACTTCCTCCTGGCTGATTTGTATGCCTTTTCTTTCTTTGTGTTGTCTGATTGCTGAGGCTAAGACTTCCAATACTATGTTGAATAACAGTGGCAGGAATGGACATCCCTGTCTTGTTCCTGACCTTACGGGGAAAGCTCTCAGTTTTTCCCCATCGAGGATGATATTGGCATTGAGGCTTTCATATATGACTTTTATGATCTCAAGGTATGCTCCTTCTATCCCTCCTTTCTTGAGGGTTTTTATCAAAAAAGGATGCTGTATTTTGTCAAATGTTTTCTCTGCATATATTGAGAGGATCATGGGGTTCTTGTCCTGGCTTTTATTGATATGATGAGTCACACTGATTGTTTTGTGGATATTGAACCAGCCTTGCATCCAAGGTATAAATCCCACTTTGTCGTGGTGAATAATTTTTTTAATGTATTGTTGGATCTGGTAGGCTAATATCTTGTTGAGGATTTTTGCATCCATGTTCATCAGGGAGATTGGTCTATAGTTCTCCTTTTTAGTGGGGTCTTTGTTTGGTTTTGGAATCAAGGTAATGCTGTCTTCATAGAAAGAGTTTGGAACTTTTCCTTCCATTTCTGTGTTGTGGAACAGTTTCAAGAGAATAGGTGTGAACTATTCCTTAAATGTTTGGTAGAATTCCCCTGGAAAGCCATCTGGTCCTGGACTCTGTTTTTGGGGGGAGATTTTTGATTACTAATTTGATTTCTTTACTGGTTATGGGTCTCTTCACATTTTCTATTTCTTCCTGTTTCAGTTTTTGTAGTGTATATGTTTCTAGGAATTTGTCTATTTCATCCAGATAGCCCATTTTATTGGCATATATTTGCCCATTGTGTTGTCTTATTATCGTTTGTATTTCTGCTGTGTTGGTTGTGATCTCTTTCATTCTTGATTTTATTTATATGGGTTCTTCACTTTTTCTTTTTAATCAAACTGGGTAGGGGTTTATCAATTTTGTTAATTGTTTCAAAGAACAAGCTTCTGGTTTCATTGATCTGTTCTACTGTTTTTGTTTTGTTTTGTTTTGTTTTGATAGCAGTGATTTCTGCTCTAATCTTTACTATTTCCTGTCTTCTGCTGGTTTTGGGTTTTATTTGCTGTTCTTATTCCAGCTTTTTAAGGTGTAAGGTTAGGTTGTGTATCTGAGACCTTTCTTCCTTCTCTAGGAAAGCCTGTATTTCTATATACTTCCCTCTCATGACCACCTTTGCTGCGTCCCAGGGGTTTTGCGTTGTGGTGTTATCATATTCATTGGCTTCCATGTAGTTTTTCATTTCCTCTTTAACTTCTTGGTTAGCCCATTCATTCATTAGTAGGATGTTCTTTAGTGTCCAAGTATTTGTTACCTTTCCAAATTTTTTCTTGTGGTTGGTTTTGTGTTTCACAGTGTTGTTGAGGACTGATTTATGTACCAGTATGTGATCTATTCTGGAGAACATTCCATGTGCACTAGAGAAGAAGGTGTATTCCACTGCTTTACGATAAATGTTCTGAATATATCTGTTAAGTCCATCTGGTCCAGTGTGTCATTCAAAATCATTGTTCCTTGTTGATGTTCTATTTAACTGATCTGTTCATTGCTTAAGTGGGGTGTTGAAGTCCATTACTATTATGGTATTATTATCAATGAGTTTCTTTATGTTTATGATTAATTGATTTATATATTTGGGTGCTTACATCTTTGGAGCATAAATGTTTACAATTGTTAGGTCTTGGTGGATATACCCCTTAATTATGATATAATGCCATTCTTTATCTTTTTTTACAGTGTTTAAAGTCTAGATTGTCTGATATAAGTATGGCTACTCATGCTTTGTTTTGTCGACCATTAGCATGGTAGGTGGTTCTCCATCCCCTTATTTTCAGTCTGAAGGTGTCTTTAGATGTAACGTGGGTATCTTGTAAAGAGCATATAGATGGATCTTGTTTTCTTCTCTATTTGTTACCCTATGTCTTTCGATTGGAGCATTGAGTCCATTGAAGTTTAGAGTGAGTACTGAAAGATATGAATTTATTGCCATTATGATGCTTGTAGAGTTGGAGTTTCTGGTGGTGTTCTCTGGTCCTTTCTAGTCTTTGTTGCTTTTGGTCTTTTTTTGTTTGTTTGTTTTCTCCCTTTAGAGAGTCCTCCTTAAAATTTCTTGCAGGACTGGTTTAGTGTTCATGAACTCTTAATTTTTGTATGTCTTGGAAAGTTTTAATCTCTCCTTCTATTTTGAATGACAGCCTTGCTGGATAAATAATTCTTAGCTGCATGTTTTTCTGATTCAGCACATTGAATATATGCTGCCACTCCTTTCTGGCCTGCTACGTTTCTGTGGATAGGTCTGCTGCAAACCTGATCTCTCTTCCCTTGTAGAATAAGGACTGTTTTTCCCTTGCTGCTTTCATGATTCATTCCTTGCCTGAGTGTTTTGTGAATTTTACTATGATATGCCTTGTTGATGGCCGTTTTTTGTTTTTGTTTTTTTTTTTAATCTAATGGGAGTCCTCTGTGCTTTCTGGATTTTGATGTCTGTGTCTTTTCCCAGGGTAGGAAAGTTTTCTGCTATGATTTGCTCACATAACCCTTGTACCCCTTTCTCTTTCTCTTTGTCTTCTTTATCTTTATCTTCTGGGACTTCTGGGACTCCTCTGATTCTGATGTTGTTCCTTTTTAATGAGTCACTGATTTCTCTAATTCTTAAATCATGCCCTTTTCCCTTAGTCTCCCTCTATTTTTCTGCTTCATTATTCTCCATAAGTTTGTCTTCTATATCGCTTATTCTCTGCTTGTCTCATTCATCCTTGCCACCACGGCATACATTCAAGATTGGAGCTCAGTTACAACATTTTTATTTCATCATGAATAGCTTTTACTTCTTTTACCTCTGTAGAAAGGGATGCTAATCTATTTTTTACCCCAGTTACCCTTCTTATTGTCATGACTCTAAATTCTGGTTCAGACATCTTGTTTGTATCTGTGTTGATTAAGTCTCTGGCTGTCCTTTCTTCCTCGGCTTTCTTCTGGGGTGAATTTCTTCATTTTGTCAGTTTGAAGGAAGGTAAGGAATTAATAAGGTAAAAAAATTAAAATTAAAAATTAAAAACAACACACAAAAAATCAAATAAATGATGCTACATTGTAGGTGTATTTTGATCTGGTTGTTGAAACAACCTTGATAGATGAAAGATAAGAAAAGGAAAAAAAAGAAAAAGAAAAAAAAAGAAAACGTTTCAAATTCTGAAAAAATGAATACAATGAAATAGAATAAAATGAAATCACGGAAGTAATATAGAATTTGAAAAATTTACACAAAGGTAAAAAATATAGTAGAAAAAATCAAACAAAAGTATTTTTAATAAATACTGAAAAAATAAAGAGCTTTCCCATCCCACCCACAGGCCATTCCTAGGCCAGAGTTGGTCTGAGGAAGTTGAGGGGCCTCTTTCCGGCTGCACCATTTTTGCAAGCCCATCAGGAAAGCACTGGTGAGAGAGGCATCATCAGCATCACTAAGAAGTTTGGTGGGAGCTCTCCTCTACAGGCCTGGCATAAAGTATATTTTACTGAGTTCCCATCACCGAACTTTCTTGCACCACACAAAAGCCCAATATTGTGCTTCTGTGAATCCATCCCTCTGAGAGGCCTGCCTCCCTCCCGATGATGCAGGGCCCCTCCCACAGGGGACCACCAATGGCAAAATGAGCTAAGCCTGCCACTCCCACCCTGTGCACCTTGCAGATCGACCCCAGCTAAATGTCCTTGGCCAGATCCCATCAAACCAGCACCACAAGCCTGGCAGTGTGTGGGTAGCCCAGACAGGGGCCAAACCACTCCACTGTGAGTCCTGCCCCTGGGAGAGAGGAAGATAAGGTACCCACCAGTCTGACTGTAGACCCAGCGGTGGGCTGGGGGCAGACATCAGGTCTGACTGCGGCCCCGCCCACCAACACAAGTTATTCTGGACAGCACAGGGGAAGTGCCCTGCATTTTGGACCTAATGCAGGACTACCAAAAATGACAAAACGGAAGAATTCTCCTCAAAAGAAACTCCAGGAAGTAGTGACAGCTAATGAATTGATCAAAACCAATTTAAGCAATATAACAGAACAAGAATTTAGAATAATAGTCATAAAACTAATCGCTGGGCTTGTAAAAAGCATAGAGGACAGGAGAGAATCTATTGCTACAGAGATCAAGGGACTAAGAAATCGTCATGAGGAGCTAAAAAATGCGATAAATGAGGTGGAAATTAAATGGAGGCGGCCATAGCACGGATTGAAGAGGCAGAAGAGAGAATAGGTGAATTAGAAGATAAAATTATGGAAAAAGAGGAAGCTGAGAAAAAGAGAGATAAAAACATCCAGGAGTATGAGGGGAGAATTTGAGAACTGATGCAATCGAACGGAACAATACCCATATCATAGGAATTCCAGAAGAAGGAGAGAGAAAAAGGCTGAAGGTGTACTTGAACAAATTGTAGCTGAGAACTTCCCTGATCTGGAGAAGGAAAAAGGCATTGAAATCCAAGAGGCACAGAGAACTCCCTTCAGATGTAACTTGAATCAATCTTCTGTACCACAAATCATAGTGAAACTGGCAAAATACAAGGATAAAGAGAAAATTCTGAAAGCAGCTAGGGATAAACACACTCTAACTTACTAAGGTAGACACATAAGAATAGTGGCTGACCTATCCACTGAAACTTGGTAGGCCAGAAAGAAATGGCAGGAAATCTTCAATGTGATGAACAGAAAAAAATATGCAGCTGAGAATCCTTTTTCCAGCAAGTCTGTCTTTCAGAAAGAAGGAGAGATAAAGGTTTTTCCCAAACAAACAAAAACTGAAGGAATTCATCACCACTAAACCAGCCCTACAAGAGAGATCCTAAGGGGGATTCTGTGAGTGAAATGCTGCAAGGATCACAAAGTACCAGAGACATCATTACAAGCATGAAACCTACAGACACTGCAACGACTCTAAACCCATATCTTTCCATAATAACACTGAGTGTAAATGGACTAAATGCTCCAACCAAGACATAGTGTATCAGAATGGATAAAAAAAACAAGACCCATCTATTTGCTGTCTACAAGAGACTCATTTTAGACCTGAGGACACCTTCAGATTGAAAGTGAGGGGATGGAGAACTATCTATCATGCTACTGGAAGTCAAAAGAAAGCTGGAGTAGCCATACTTATAGCAGACAAAGTAGACTTTAAATTAAAGGTTGTAACAAGAGATGAAGAAGGGCATTATATAATCATTACAGAGACTATCCATCAGGAAGAGCTAACAATTATAAACGTCTATGCGCTGAATACGAGAGCCCACAAATATATAAATGATTAATCACAAACATAAGCAACTTTATTGATAAGAATGTGGCTATTGCAGAGGACTTTAATACCCCACTTACAACAATGGATAGATCAACTAGACACAGGATCAATAAACAAACAAGGGCCTTGAATGATACATTGGATCCGATGGACTTGACACATATATTTAGAGCTCTGCATCCCAAATCAACAAAGTATACTTTCTTCTTGAGTGCACATGGAACATTCTCCAAGACAGATCGCATACTGGGTCACAAAACAGCCCTTCATAAGTATAAAAGAATTGAGATCATACCATGCACACTTTCAGACCACAATGCTATGAAACTTGAAACCAATCACAGGAAAAAGTCTGGAAAACCTCCAAAAGCATGGAGGTTAAAGAACACCCTACTAAACAATGAATGGGTCAACCAGGAAATTAGGGAAGAAATTTAAAAAATAGATGGAAACAAATAAAAATGAAAATACAACAATCCAAATGCTTTGGGATATAGAGAAGGCAGTCCTGAGAGGAAAATACATTGCAATCCAGACCCATCTCAAGAAACAAGAAAATCCCAAATACAAAATCTAACAGCGCACTTAAAGGAATAGAAGCAGAATAGCAAAGACACCCCAAACCCAGCAGAAGAAGAGAAATAATAAAGATCAGAGCAGAAATAAACAATATAGAATCTAAAAAACTGTAGAGCAGACCAATGAAACCAACAGTTGGTTTTTTGAAAAAAATAAACAAAATTGATAAACCTCCAGCCAGGCTTCTCAAAAGAAAAGGGAGAGGACCCAAAGAGATAAAATCATGAATGAAAATGGAATGATTACAGCCAATTCCTCAGAAATACACACAATTATCAGGGAATACTATGAGAAATTATATGCCAACAAACTGGACAACCTGGAAGAAATGGACAAATGCCTAAGCACCCACCCACTTCCAAAAGTCAAGCAGGAAGAAGCAGAAAACTTGAACAGACCCATAACCAGCAAAGAAATTGAATCAGTTATCAAAAATCTCTCAACAAATAAGAGTCCAGGACTAGATGGCTTCCCTGGGGAATTGTACCAGACATTTAAAGCAGCGATTATACCTATCCTTCTCAAGCTGTTCCAAAAAATAGAAAGGGAAGGAAAACTTCCAGACCCCTTCTATGAAGCCAGCATTACTTTGATTCCCAAACCAGTCAGAGACCCAGGAAAAAAAGAGAACTACAGGCCAATATCCCTGATGAATATGGATGCAGAAATTGTCAGCAAGATACCAGCAAATCGAATTCAACAGCATACAAAAAGAATTATTCGCCATGATCAAGTGAGATTCATTCCTGGGCTGCAGGGCTGGTTCAACATTCGCAAATCAGTCGATGTGATACATCACATTGATAAAAGAAAAGATAAGAACCATATGATCCTGTCAATCGATGCAGAAAAAGCAGTTGACAAAATTCAGCATCCTTTCTTAATAAAAACCTTCGAGAAAGTCGGGATAGAAGGAACATACTTAAACATAATAAAAGCCAGTTATGAAAATCCCACAGCTAATATCATCCTCAATGGGGAAAAACTGAGAGCTTTCCCCCTGAGATCAGGAACACGACAGGGATGTCCACTCTCACCGTTGCTGTTTAACATGGTGTTGGAAGTTCTAACATCAGCAATCAGACAATAAAAGGAAATCAAAGGCATCCAAATGGACAAAGATGAAGTCCAGCTTTCACTTTCTGCAGATGGCATGATCTTATACATGGAAAACCCGACAGACTCCACCAAAAGTCTGCCAGAACTGATACATGAATTCAGCAATGTCGCAGGGTACAAAACTAATATGCAGAATTCAGTTGCATTCTTATACACTAATAATGAAGCACCAGACAGACAAATGAAGAAACTGATCCCATTCACAACTGCACCAAGAATCATAAAATACCTAGGGATAAACCTAACCAAAGATGTAAAAGATCTGTATGCTGAAAACTATAGAAACTTATGAAGGAAATTGAAGAAGATACAAAGAAATGGAAACACCTTCCATGCTCACGGATTAGAAGAGTAAATATTGTTCAAATGTCAATACTACCCAAAGCAATCTACACAGTCAATGCAATCCCAGTCAAAATTGCACCAGCATTCTTCTCAAAGCTATAACCAGCAATCCTAAAATTTGTATGGAACCCCAAAAGACCCCGAATAGCCAAAGAAATGGTGAAGAAGAAGACCAAAGCGGGAGGCATCACAATCCCAGACTTTAGACTGTACTACAACGCTGTAATCATCAAGGCAGCATGGTATCGGCACAAAAACAGACACATAGACCAATGGAATAGAATAGAGACTCCAGAATTGGACCCACAGAAGTATGGCAAACTAATCTTTGACAAAGCAGGAAAGAATATCCAATGGAAAAAAGACAGTCTCTTTAACAAATGGTGCTGGGAGAACTGGACAGCAACATGCAGAAGGTTGAAACTAGACCACTTGCTTACACCATTCACAAAGATGAACTCAAAATGGATGAAGGACCTGAATGTGAGACAGGAAACCATCAAAACCCTAGATGAGAAAGGGGGAAAAAAACCTCTCTGACCTCAGCTGCAGCCATTTCTTACTTGACCCATCTCCAAAGGCAAGGGAATTAAAAGCAAAAATGAACTATTGGGACCTCGTGAAGATAAAAATGCTTTTGCACTACCAAGGAAATAATCAACAAAACTAAAAGGCAACCAACAGAATGGGAAAAGATATTTGCAAATGACATATCAGACAAAGGGCTAGTATCCAAAACCTATAAAGAACTCACCAAACTCCACACCCGAGCAACAAATAATCCAGTGAAGAAATGGGCAGAAGACATGAATAGACACTTCTCTAAAGAAGACTTACAGATGGCCAACAGGCACATGAAAAGATGCTCCACATCACTCCTCATCAGGGAAGTACAAATCAAAACCACACTCATGAGATACCACCTCATGCCAGAGTAGCTAAAATCAACAAATCAGGAGACTTGATGCTGGCAAGGATGTGGAGAAACGGGGACCCTCTTGCACTGTTGGTGGGAAGCAAACTGGTGCAGCCACTCTGGATAACAGTGTGGTGGTTCCTCAAAAAATTAAAAATAGATCTTCCCTATGACCCAAGAATAGCACTGCTAGGAATTTACCCAAGGGATACAGCAGTGCTGATGCATAGGGGCACCTGTAACCCAATGTTTATAGCAGCATTTCCAACAATAGCTAAACTATGGAAAGAGCCTAAATGTTCATCAACTGATGAATGGATAAAGAAATTGTGATTTATGTACACAATGGAATACTACTTGGCAATGAGAAAGAATGAAATATGGCCTTTTGGAGCAACTTGGATGGAACTGGAGAGTTTTATTCTAAGTGAAATAAGTCATCAGAGTAAGACAGATACCATATGTTTTCACTCCTATGTGGATCCTGAGAAACCTAACAGAAGACCATGGGGGAATGGAATGGAAAAAAAAAAGTTAGAGAGGGAGGGAGACAAACCATAAGAGACTCTTAAAAACTGAGAGTAAACTGAGGGTTGATGAGGGGTTGGAGGGAGGGGAAGGTGAGTGATGGGCATTGAGGAGGGCACTTGTTGAGATGAGCACTGAGTGTTGTATGGAAACCAATTTGACAACAAATTTCATATTAAAAATAAATAAATAAATAAAATTAATTTTAAAAATTGAAAATAAAAATATTTTTCCTTTCATATGAAGAAAAAGAAAAGAAAAAATAATTGAATAGATGGACAGAGTGAGTACAATTGAAGTTACATCATTTTCTCCTAGAAGTCAAATTATGTGGCACTTTATATTCCGTAAACTAAGCAGGTGAAGAGACTTGTGTTTCTGAAGAAGGAAGTTGGCCAGGTTGGGCGGGGCTTAGTGTAACACCTAGTTTCTCCACTAGACGGCGCTGCTAGCCTCCTGGGGTGGATTGTTGCAGTGCTTGTAGGTGTGTTTGCGCTTGCGCGGGAGGGTTGGAAATGGCGTCCCCCAGCTCCCAGTCTCTAGTACCCAAAGTCTGTTCTTCCCGATCAGTAACTCTGCACCTGTCCTTCGCCTCCGGCTTCCTTCCATTCCCCGCATTTACACCGTCCCTGACCGAGCCGTCAGGTTGCCAGGCAGCACCTTCCTCCTGACTTTTATCTCAGATGCGGCTGTGTTTCCCGGCCCCTCACTTTTGAGGGACTGCGGCTTTGTCCCGCTCAGACCTTCTGGGGGAGAGTCTCACCGAGCAATGGCCAGGTTCTGGCCACACCCAGGAATGTTTGAGGGACCGTGCTGCTGCCAAGGCCCAGAGACTGTGGCTGGATGCCAGACTGTCCCCAGAAAATGTTCACGCCGTCGTGTAGCAGCAGCGTTTCAGGGATTATGGTAAGTCATAACACACATCTGACACCAGATGGCATCTCCCTGCGGCTGTTTCCACTCTTCCACTTTCTCTCCAGCTGCTTTGGGGTGGGGGTATGCTTTTCCCATACTCACCGCCCACCCCCATCTCTGTCCTCTCCCCATAATCAAAAATAGCTCCCTGCCCTCTGCAGCTTCTCTCTCCCCCAGTTCACCTTTCTGCGCCACCTACCCTCTGAGTTCTGTGGTTCAGGTTGTGCAGATTGTTGTGTGAATCCTCAGATCAGTTTTCTAGGTGTGTAGAATGCTTTAGTGTTGATCTGGCTGTATTTCATGGACGCAAGATGCAAAAAAAACTTCCTTGCTGTTCCGCTATCTTGGCTCCTCCCCCTGTACTTCTGGTATTTTTAATAGAAAAAAAATTCAGACCCACCATGGTTTAATTTCTAAAATGTGATTAAAGAACATGATTTATGGGGCACCGACCAAAGGCTCCGTGGTTCGTTTGCCCCTCACAGTCATTGCTGGCAACACATTACACTCATCTGAGAACGTTTTTAAAAAATACCTTTCTGTGTGATTTAGCTGCAGAGGTTATGATTTAATTTATCTGGGATGGCATGTGTTCAGCAGTATTTTCTTAAAGTACTTCACGTGTTTCTAATCTGCAGTCAGGGTAAGAGCCACTGGTCTAAATTATGTATGATCTACCTCTGTTCTGAGCTGGATCATCAGAATCCCACTCTTGCTGCATCATATCACTCAAACTCAAATTCTCTCTGGGAAATTTTAAGTGGTTTAATGTGTTCATAATTGGAATGAGGGCTGCTAGCCTACACTGAGAGGCATTACATGAATCAGTTTTTTTTAACTTATTCTATATTTAGAAAAAAGATTTTGCTCATTATGTTACAGGGTATCCCATCTTTTAAAAAAAATGGGAGAAAATGTGTCCTTCTGAAACCATGTAAAAGTTGCTTTTCTGAAGCCACTGGTTCATTTTCTGGCTTTTGGCCACTCTGAACCATGAAAACAATAATGTTTCTCTATGTGCATTGGTTGCTAGAAAGCTTGAAGGTAACTTTGCTCTCTGCCTAATGCAAGGAGCAAACCATTACTGTATTAAATTGTTTTCAGCCCACCTAAATTTTCCAACCTCCATTTTCTTCTGCCTCCATTTTCTTCTCAAATTTCCTGCACCTACCAAAATATATGTGTTATTTTAACCATCTTATATCTTTCTGAGAACAAGGTAGGCTATGTTCAAACCAATTGGTAAACTAAAAATAATCTACATTGAAGGTCCTATTCTTTAGGTTATAAGCTAAAATATCTAATTCAATTCTCTTATTTTCATGGAAATAAGATGATCTGTCCTCCAACTTCAGAAAGAAATTTGGATGGCTAAAGTGTTTTTAAATTCTGCAGTCTCTAGTCATTTTGAAAGCACAAGTATACCAGATTTGTAGAACAAAGGGAAACCATGCAACTCAGAGATGGTCTATGAGAGACCATCAGACTCTTTCTTAACCTTGTCTTTCTATTGTGTGTCTTTCCCATGGACATTTTCTCCTTTGAAAATGTGTTTTACATGTTGAAAAGGACAGAATGTTTTCAGCAAGAAGTAAGCCTAGTAGAGATATAAATCTCTCTCTCTGAACATTTAATATACCTGCTGTCTCTTTCTGCTCAGGGGAATTTTCTCTCAGGTGAATTTTAAAATTTAGTCCTAATCCAATTCAGTCAGACTACCTGGAAAGAAGACCTTAGGTTAAGTCTGTTCCATATTAATGTGAAGAAATAACTGGCTCACCACCAGGTATCCAAGCAGAGTAGCCAAAATGGAAACACTGAGTTGCTTTCAGATAATTTAATTAGCAAACATAGCAAGTGTCTGTGTTTGGTGGTGGGGTGTGGTTAGTGGAAGATTCGACCAGCATTTTCAATATCCTTTCAGCTCTTTAATTAGTGCCACTGAAATGACCTACAGTCCCACTGTAAACAAAATGACACTGTAATCCAGGAAGCGTTAAAGTCTGTGTTTATGTAACATGTCCCAGATGTATGCTGAGTTAAATCTAGTTGTGAGGAAAGCAAATCACAGCCTTATACCTTAGAAATCTTCTAGAATTAAGAAAACAAAATTCTCATCTTGAATTCCATTTTGGCTTTTTGGCAAAATAGAAGGCTGCCTGGCTGAGTAGTTGGGTTTAGTGAACGAGCAGGAAATTTCTTACCATGTATCATCTAACTAGTACCTGCCAAGAAAGCTGTGTTCACCTTTTCTAATTGTCAACCTTTCCTTGTTTCTCTCTGCTTTTGTTGCTCCCAGCTTTCCCCAGCTGTGTCAATTGCCAGATTCTAAGTGCTCTCTACCATTGTTATATCTGGTGTGTGATGAATGCCTTAGAAGGGCTGCTAGGGTCTTCTGGGAAGTGCTGGGGACTTTCAGGAGTTGCCAGATGCAAGGAGGCAACCAAGAAGCAACAGATGCTGTAACTTAAATTTGTATCCTCTCTCTTGTTAATACCAATTAAGTAGTGGCCACATTTCTTCTCATATTAATATTAAAAGAACATCCACAAATTCATCTATTTTATTATATCGACCCTGTTATGAGGAGGGGTTTGTTGTTCACTTCAAGTGTTTGTTAATCGTTTCCCATTTGAAAGGCCATTTTCAACTTTGTTCAAATACCTAGTATTTCCACACTTTCTGATGTGTGAATTCTAATGTTTCAATTTAAGTTTAAAATGGCACAATTCTAATAGAATTCTAATCAATGCTAATCCTTCACATTTTTGTATGTAGTGATCATTCCTACTGGGCACAATTCTGTTTTGGAAAAATGACCAAGGCAAAAATCAGTAAACATGTTAAGTTGATAAAGATCTGATAAGCATTGTTGATCTCATGATGCTATTTATTGGTCCTCTGCCAAAAAAAAAAGTATATTTCTATTTACAAAAAAAAGTAAATATATAAATTAAAAGAACACGTATATGAAACTAAGTAGCTGAGTTTTGATTGCTTAAACAATGACATACAATTGTATGTTCTCTTGGCTGTAATTCATTTGAAATATAAATATTTTTCTATTTTTGTCATTTAATTTGAGTTACATTCAAGTATCAAGGTGCTGACCTCTTTTTCCAGATAGACACAGTGGTTGTGTGGCCATGGGAAGACTTTGCAATGAAGTGGCACTAGAGCTACATCCCGAATGAATGAAAGCCAACCATACAATGACCTGGGTAAAATGCATCCCAGTGGATAGTCAACTGGTATCACATAGGCCCTTAGGTGGGGCAGAGTTTCCTCCTGTGAGGGTCAGAAGGAGAATTAGAGGTTTGTAAGCAAGGGGGTGATGGGTAGGAGACAACTATGGAAAGGGACAAGATGCTAATAAGAAGTAAAACCCATGGGATAAAGTTTGGATTTTATTCTAAGAACCGAGGTAAGCCATTGGCAGGTAAAATTTTCTAAGAGATCCCCAAAATAAACTCTATTATTTAGGGTCCCAACAGGAGGTGGAAATATTCAGTAGGCATACCATCACCATTTAGTGCAGGTGAAAATTTGATTAATTGTGATACCACTGCATGCCATGCATTACCAGCATCCAATTTGCCATTGGCAACGTGTTCAACTCTGCATTCAAGCTCAAGGACATCTCCAAACCTATCTGCAATCTCATCTTGGATGGTGTGGGCTTTGGTACCAATTTCTATAGCTACAAGAGGAGAAATAAATCATACTAGCACTTTTAGTGGAAAGAATTCACTATCAGGGTAGTGAACTACATATTCAACTAACTAGGTGACTAAAAGGGTAAAAAAAAAAAAACAAAAAAGTTTATTCTAAGGTAATGACTGCAGGAAGCAGCTACCCTGATTGGACTGGACAAGAGCAGGAGGTTGGGCTTATCAAAGCCTGAAGGAGGGGTCCTGGGAGTGGAAACTCAGAACTGTGAGGAGATTGTTGCCTGGGTTGTGCTGGCAGCACTGGTTCTGTGAGCCTGCAATCCAGCTCTCTGTGGAGGGAAGGCCAGTAGCTGCTGTGGATGTCTTCAGAGGGCTTGATGAGGCTCTGAGACTGCAAACTGGACTCAGCTGCTCCTTTGGACGTCACTGCTGCCATGCAGGTGAAGAAGCATGATGATGTGCTGACCGTAAGAACAGAAAACATAAAGGAAAGAACAGTCGAGAAAGGAAGGAACAAGTTGATGTCAATTCTTCTCACTCTTGAAAAGATGAGGTTCGCACAAAGTGTCCCCATCATGTGGAGCAAAGCATAGAAGTTGCTGAAAGACAGAAACAGATGACGTGTCCCAGGAATGTAATGCAGGACAAATTAGTACAGCAGATAAGAGATACTCACTATGGTCCCCCACTCCCTAAGCTGAGCACTAGACCTCTCACCCTAAATTAATTGACTACCCTCCTTTAAAGTTTCTCTAAGAGGCTTTGGAGTTCCAGATTCACCAACCCCTACAATTCATGTGATTCTGCTTATGCTGAGCCTTCTCCCAGACCCAGGTCACACAGGTCATCCAGACAGAGAAGGCCTAGGTGGTCGCTGGCCTCAGAGTGGCCCTAGGACAAACACAGGGCCTTTTCCTTCTCACTGCTCTCATTCTCCCTGCTCATCAGTTTATTAGATTAGAGCCATTGCACTGACTGCTAATCAGAAAATAGTTGGTTTAGCCTCAGGTGGTCATTTTAGGTAATTAGCTCAGGCATCTAACACCTGATTCTTCATCTTCAGAGGCAAAATTTCATGCTTATGGGTGCATCTATTACGATTAGCACAACCTGCTCTGTCTTTTGTTCACATTCAATATCATCGAAGGCATCCTTGCTATTTTGAGCCTGGATTGACTTTGTCCCAAGAGGTCCAGAGGCAAGTGTCCTTAAGAAACTTCTCCCAACTTCCCAGGGGCATTAAGCACATGCCAATCACCAGCTCACAAAACTGGTCTCTGCATGTCCAGCTTTCTAGGAGAAAGGCAGGTAGAGACAGAAGCCAAGAGATCAGAATATAACATTTTCTAAAAAAAGTAACTGAGGTAGGCAATACTTTCCAAAAGAAAAATGTGTACTAGGTTATCCTTAAAATTATCCCGAAAGGAAGTGTGGAACCAGAAATTCAAGTCTACCTGGCCAAAATACTCATACCCTTTTCACCATACCATGCCAACTACCCCATGCGGTGGGACGAGGGTGGGAGCATATGGGTTGTTAAAGAACATCACTCACACTATGAATACTTGTCTTGGGTCTTCTTTCATATCTCATCAACTCTTTAGGGGAAACAAAAGCCCAGATGAAAGTCCTTGGCTATATATGATGACTTAATATCCCACACGCTTCCCTTTTAAAAGTTTTTTTTTTCTTTTAAACCACAACAAAGATTGCAGTGCAAATGACTTTCCTCTATGAGTTCTTTAAACCTGAGATGTTGCTAAAGTCTTAATTTGGAGGAGGCCTAATTGCAATCTGAGTGTGTTTAGAGAAACATCTGGACCAACAGTATTACTTGCAAGGATGCACTAGTTTCCGTTGATTTTTCATGCTGCTCACAGGTAAAGTCTATATTCAATTTGCAAGTTTTCTCTCAGCTCTGGGCTGATAAGGAGTCCTGTGATTTAATCTAACAGGGTAAGCAAAAGGTCTTCATGCTACAGATTAGAAATACAGCTTCCTTAAAGGAATGGGGAGCTCAAAAGATAACCACCCTGAAATCTCCCTCTGCACAAGGTGCTGAGGCATAGCACCAAAACAGCAGCAAGATTGCAGAGGTAGCTTAGCCTAAAGCTTTCATCACGGTGGCGGTGGCGGTGGGGGTAGAGTCAGGGGAGATGGACATGACAGCAAGCTTACCTTTTCAATGTTTTCAAAAGGAAATCATTAAAATTGAAGAGATCCAATAATAATAAGGCTTCTTTTGGTTTGTAGGTTATTTGTTGCACACATTTTCTTTGTGTCTTTTTCAAAATCTCCGTGGATAGCAGAGATAATTATTCCGGAAAGTCAGTCTTAAAGGCTAACTGGAAAAGCTCAAGCCCAGGAATCAAGAAACTATGTTTCTTGTGTTTTGTGAATATCCTTTTCTTTTACCTTTGCTTTTAAAAAAAATATATAATTTTTTTTGATCTTCACAAAAATCCCAGAAAGTGGAGAAGGGAGTATTGTCCTCATTTAGAGATTAAAAGCACTGAAATTTACAGGTTATGCCTAGAGCAGAGATTAAGTGTCAAAGCTAAACTTTTGTCCAGAAGGCTTGGTCCACACTTTCCTTTTATTAAGCTGCTTAAGGTGAAGACCATTCATCATCAGAGACGTGGTTACATCAATAGCTACAAGGAACCAAGAGCTCACAGGGGAAAATATTAAGTACTCATTCCATACAGACTCATTTAATCTTTACTAAAACCGCATATAATGTTCCTTGGTTACATCATACAGAGTAAACCCCTCAAGAAAACTAACTGAATGTAACAATGTGGAACCTGAACCAGAAAGCCCTTCAGGTAGGTAAATTATCCTTACTATAGAGTGGTGGTAAGGATCCGAGTTTGGTATCAAATGCACCTGGCTATGGACCACAGGTCAAGTACTTATTCAATGTATAACAGCCTGGGGCAAATTATTTCACCAGCTTGAGCTTTCCTTCCCTCATCTGTAAAAGGGGCAAATGACAATGCATTGCCTTGTTTCATGCATCCTTGGTTAAAGCTAAGATCTGTGTTTCCCAACATCCTTTTCACCACATGGCTCTAGGTTATTGGCCAAAAAAAGAACTTACTTGGGATTGGGAAGATGAAGTGAAGCAGAAGTCATCACTTTTAGTACATCACCATGATCAGACATGCTCAAGGATGAGTGTGGAAATGTCTGGTGGTTTCAGCTTATTCTTTCTATCTTCCATTCCACATCTAACTCATTTTCCTAGTTGCTGGCCCTGATGACCAACAGAGGCTGCAGGCCTACCACCAGGTGTTTGGCTGTGACTCACAAAAGCAATAGCAAAGCAGAGAGCAGTATCCCATAGAGCTACCCTACTGCAGGCCTGTTTCAGTGGCCAGATGTGCTTGGCTTCTTGCAATGATCTGAAAGATGTGTCCATCTGTACCAGTCCCTCAGGCTGACTGGTCAGTGATGGTTTCTCTGGTATCCTCATACCCTTCTCTTTCAGATTTTGACTTTCTCAGCTCCTCTCATAATTGTGTAAGGTCTAGTTCATATAACGAATGCCTTAATTCCTTAGTATTTACGATGACTGTTTTCCTGTCTCTGCCTTGACTAAGTGAAAGATCTCTATGGTTGTCTAACGACTGAATAATGCTGTATAACAAAACTTGGTATATGGTAAAGGCACAATAGATGGTACTTGTGATTATTGTTATCTAAATGTTAGATGAACTTCAGCTCTTGATGCTTTTCCTTCTCTTTATGCTTCTGCTCTATTATGTTCCCTCTATCAGATATCTTCTTTGTAACTTCAGCTTGCACATGGGGATAGCTTTCCATTTATGTCTTCTTCAATTTCTTTCATCAATGTGTTATAATTTTTACTGTACATTATCTTTATGTGGAGTAAATCATTATCTACTTACTCCACAGAACCTGTTTGAACAACAGCTAAAAAGCACTGAGAAAGAGAGAGAGAGAATCAATCCAAAAAAACAAAGAAACTCAAAAAACAAACACAGCCCCAAGAATTCCAGAACAAGGTAGATTAGATGTTGTAGCCATGGACATCCGTTTGTTGTTGTTTTTTTTTTAATTAAGTCTATTTATTTATTTATTTAGAGCATGCACAAGCAGGTGAGGGGCAGAGAGAGAGGGAGAGAGAGAATCCCAAGCAGGCTTCACACTGCCAGCACAGAGCCTGATGCTGGGATCGATCCCATGTCTGTGAGATCATGACCTGAGCTGAAATCAGGAGTCAGACCCTCAACCAAATGAGCCACCCAGTCACCCTGTTTTATTTTTAAAAGCTTCTCTTGCATATATTAAAATGGCCATATGCCCCCGCCCTGCCATTTTCTTTCTGTTAAAGTAAAGTAGAGAATTCCACTGAGTGATTTTCAAATGTTAAACTAATCTTGCATTCTTGGAATAAACCCCACTTAGATATAATGTGTTTGCCTTTTTATATATGCTGGAATTTCATATGTAATTTTTGAAAGATGTTTGTGTTAAGGTTATAACTTCTTGAGATGTTTAGTGATTATTTTTCTTTTCTAATATCCATTTAAAGCTATAAATTTCCCACGAGGTATTGCTTTATATGGATACATCATATTTTCATTATTTTATAATCATTTCAAAATATTTTATGATATTCTTTTTGATCTCCTCTTTCATCCACTGGTAATTTAGAAGGGTTTTACTTTAGTTGTAAACATTTGAAGATTTTATTCTTATTTTTCTATTATTGATTTCTAGTTTAATTTCACTATGGTAAGATAATATATTCTATGATTTAATCCTTAATATTTCTTAAAGCTTCATTTACATCACAACGTTTAGTCTATTTTGGTAAATAAATATTATGACACCCTAAGTTTATAATGATAAATTTCAACAGAATTTATGGTTGATTTCATATTATGCTCTTTAATTAGGTTACTAAGTAGGAGACCAGTAAAAACATATTTATAACTATGACCAACAAGATGAGTTTTATGCTACGAATTAGAACAGGTCTCTTAATTTCAGCCAATTCTTTGTTGTGGGTTGCTATCCTGGGCCGGTAGCAGTATTCTTGGCTTTTATCCATTAGGTACTGTTAGCAGTCCTCTGATCCCCCATGTGATAATCAAAAGTGTCACCAGACATTGCCAAATGTCCCTGGAGGGGCAAAATCACCTCTTGTTGTGAACTACTGATCTATATAAAAAACCATGCTTTTATAAAACCAGTGTACCTAAATCGATCTATTTTTATTATAAAATAGTCTGGGTTTTATTGTGAGAGCATGGCTGCATATCCAACAGTAATTACTATTTCTGGCTGAAGGCATGTGCAGTGATACTTGCATGACAGAGTAAAGCAATAAACAAATCTAAATAATTTAAATGAAACCATATTTATGTGTGTCAAGAACAAGCTCTAGATTTCAAGATGATATAAACATTGATGAGGAATAGCCATTGATCTCTGAATGAAAATAAATGCTATAAAAACAAATCTCTGGAGAAAGAGAGAGTGAACTTCATGGAAACCAAATGTTAAAATAAACCTGAACATGTAGTGCATTTCTCTGCCTAAGCTTTGCCTGAGGATTTGGTCCTTTCTAAACAAACCACCCACGGTGAGTTTATGAACAAACTGAACGCTTGATTGTACTAGCATATATTTGGTTATAAGGAATATAGCAATGTCTTAATTACTAAGTAATATCTATATTATCTTGGTAATATGTTCTAAGCCCTCTTCCTGGAGGTTCTACATTAGAAGAAAGAGCATAAGATTTCTATATAAAATGTTAACTGGATGGTATGCAACATATCAAAATGCTCCAATAGCTAGGAAACAAATGTAAGAATTCTATGTGTCATGGGTCAGAACTATGTGATACATACTATTCTATGCTTGGACAGATATCACAATCCAATGTGGTATTGCTTTTCCAAGGTGCCTGCATGTGTCCTCAGCATCCTTTTCAATATGAGATTCCAGGAAGCTACCACCATTGGATCAGAGTGAGGGAACATTTTGTCATCTCTGCATCTTTATATATGGCCTTTAGACTCTTATTCTTCTTCTCATACTCCACTTCTCATTTATTCAATGAACTTTGAGAGGAGAAAGGGCATCTGTTTACTCTCTAAAATAATACAGCTTCTCTGTTTGAGGATACAACATGGACCACCAGGTTGGGGTGACAGGGTTTAGGAACCCTGTTCTGAACAGTGATATAGCTGTTGCAGCTGGAGAACAAATTGGTTTTCGAATATAAATACACTCTTCTGGTGAGAGGCTATAATATTTTCCCAAATTGAAAGTAACCCTCCTAGCTATAAGAGTTGTGGATGCCAACCCTGGAAACACTGGTTTGTCTTGGCATAAATTGATTGTGTTGCCCAGTATCACACAAAATCATCCAGCTTATGAATAGAATTAATGGCGGAATGTATGGGGACTCAGAGCACATCCAACAGGAAGGGAGAAAATCTTGCTGGAGGAGTGACTCAGAGATCCATGTAGTCTTCCCTGACAGAATGCCAACTGCATGAGAGAAAGGGGAGGGAAAAAAGCTTTGATTAAAGAAGAAAGACAGTGGGGAACCTGGGTGGCTCAATCCTTACACATCTGACTTTTGACTTTGGCTCAGCTCATGATCTCAACTCGTGATATGAGACAGAGTCCCACATGGGTTCTACACTGACAACACAGAGCCTGCTTAAGAGTCTCCTTCTCCCCCCTCCCTCTCTGCCTCTCCCCAGCTTGTGCATTCTCCCAAAGAAGGAGGAGGAGAAAGACAAAAACAGGTTTTTCTCTAAATCAGTACAAAGTCTTCGCTGAAGAATCATTTTCAAGCTGTGTTTCTGTATCTTAATACTTTTCCTTTTTCAAGAAATACAAGCCCAGAAAAGAGCTTATATTTTGTCATGGAAATGACAAATTGTTAAGAGCCCCAGAGTGCTTCTTTAGCATTGTGAGGTAAAAGCCAATTATGCATTATTCCAAAATAAGAGCAGTAGCGAAGAATTGAGGAAGTAACACCTAAACGACTGGAAAATATACAGGGAGAATTGTGAACTTTTTAATGTGGAGTTTTTAGCCTGAGCTCAAGTTATAAATATCAGCAAATGTTCTACCGTGCTTTGTTGCATGCCTCTAGTGCAATTTGTTTAGTGCTTCGAGATATGAGACAGCCATATATTTTACTCTCACTGCTAGTAGCCAATTTGCAAGAAAGCAAGTAATATAAAAATGGCTATTTACTCTGTTACAAGTGGTATAGTCCATTATCACTCTCCACTGATGTCGTTACAAGGATAGCAAATCAATAATCAGTTCTCATTCCCTAACTCGGTAAACCATCTGCTTCCATTATTATATACCAGGCTCAGTTTGAATGCAACCTTTACTGCTATGCTAGAAGCTGATTCATTTGCTAAGACCACAAACATCACCAGGGGAAAATTATTCCTTAATTACCTTTCTCCAAAATTTAAATGGTTAAGTGCTAAGGAATTTCTTTGCAATAGGGGAAACTGAAATTACAAGACATTGTAAATGTATCACCAAAGAGAAAGATTTTGAATTGTCAAATTACAGAGTCCATCTTGCACAGCTTTTTCTGAATTAAGATTGCTCAACTAAAAATTGGCTTTACATGGGAAGCTTCGGTTAGACATTTTATCACAGCCAATGGGATATTGCTTCCGGAACAGCCATTGAGATCAAGTATACACAATCCTGAAAACTAAGATGGAACTTGTTAGATACATTGCAGATTTTTTAAAAAATTGCTCCAAACCCAAGATTATGAAATAATTTCTTTGTTTTATTTTGTTTAAGTGGTGATTCTTAGCCTTCATTCTGCCTGATAGAGAACATGTCAACTAGTAGCTTCCAGGTAGATTCACTACAATTCTAGGTTTTCTTAGTCAATTCACATTTTAAATTCTGTCACCACCCTCCCCAAACCCAGTCTTCTCTTTCCTCTTTCCAGGGTTCATTACTGAATCCTGAGTGTCATAACCTACAAATGTTAGAGTAGGGCAACCATTCTAGTATCAGTATTCTGTTTTATGTTTTTAAGCATCTTTTAAGATGCTGCTTGTTATAGCTCGTCTCAAGTGTGTTCCTTTCAGGCAGGCAGCACACAAAGAAAACCAGAGGCACAGAGATGAACCAATCTTGATTTCTTGTCAACTTCCATTTACGTTTCAGGTTCTCCTTCTGTTGTTCGGGCTCTCTCTTACAGCTAACTTCTGTGCCCCCTTTCCACAGGCAGAGGAGGAATCAATTGCTGTTTTTTTGTCACTGTAGGACTATGGGTGGATCCAGAGCAGAGAAGATATTCACACTGCAACTACCACCCACCTTCCTATTTTTTTTAATATGAAATTCATTGTCAAATTGGTTTCCATACAATACTCAGTACTCATCCCAACAGGTGCCCTCCTCAATGCCCATCACCCACTTTCCCCTCCCTCCCACCCGTCATCAACCCTCAGTTTATTCTCAGTTTTTAAGAGTCTCTTATGGTTTGGCTCCCTCCCTCTTTTTTTTTCTCCCTGCCCTCCCCCATGGTCTACTGTTAGTTTCTCAGGATCCACATATGAGTGAGAACATATAGTATCAGTCTTTCTCTGCCTGACTTATTTCACTTAGCATAACACTCTCCAATTCCATCCAAGTTGCTCCAAAAGGCCATATTTCATTCTTCCTCATTGCCAAGTAGTATTCCATTGTGTACATAAATCACAATTTCTTTATCCATTCATCAGTTGATGAACATTTAGGCTCTTTCCATAGTTTGGCTATTGTTGAAAATGCTGCTATAAACATTGGGGTACAAGTGCCCCTATGCACCAGCACTCTTGTATCCCTTGGGTAAATTCCTAGCAGTGCTATTGCTGGGTCATAGGGAAGGTCTATTTTTAATTTTTTGAGGAACCTCCACACTGTTATCCAGAGTGGCTGCACCAGTTTACATTCCCACCAACAGTGCAAGAGGATTCTCTTTTTTCGACATCCTCTCCAGCATCTATAGTCTCCTGATTTGTTCATTTTAGCTACCCTGACTGGTGTGAGGTATTAGTGTGGTTTTGATTTGTATTTCCCTGATGAGGAGTGACGTGGAGCATCTTTTCATGTGCCTGTTGGCCATCTGTAAGTCTTCTTTAGAGAAGTGTCTATTCATGTCTTCTGCCCATTTCTTCACTGGATTATTTGTTGCTCGGGTGTGGAGTTTGGTGAGTTCTTTATAGGTTTTGGATACTAGCCCTTTGTCCGATATGTCACTTGCAAATATCGTCTCCCATTCCATTGGTTTCCTTTTAGTTTTGTTGATTATTTCCTTTGGAGTGCCAAGGCTTTTTTAACTTCATGAGGTCCCAATAGTTCATTTTTGCTTTTAATTCCCTTGCCTTTGGGGATGTGTCAAGTAAGAAATGGCTGCAGCTGAGGTCAGAGAGGTTTTTTTCCCCCTTTCTCGTCTAGGGTTTTGATGGTTTCCTGTCTCACATTCAGGTCCTTCATCCATTTTGAGTTCATCTTTGTGAATGGTGTAAGCAAGTGGTCTAGTTTCATTCTTCTGCATGTTGCTGTCCAGTTCTCCCAGCACCATTTATTAAAGAGACTGTCTTTTTTCCATTGGATATTCTTTCCTGCTCTGTCAAAGATTAATTGGCCATACTTCTGTGGGTCGAATTCTGGAGTCTCTATTCTATCCATTCGTCTATGCATCTGTTTTTGTGCCAATACCATGCTGCCTTGATGATTACAGCATTGTAGTACAGGCTAAAGTCTGGGATTGTGATGCTTCCTGCTTTGGTCTTCTTCTTCACCATTTCTTTGGCTATTCGGGGTCTTTTGGGTTTCCATACAAATTTTAGGATTGCTGGTTATAGCTTTGAGAAGAATGCTGGTGCAATTTTGATTGGGATTGCATTGAATGTGTAGATTGCTTTGGGTAGTATTGACATTTGAACAATGTTAAATCTTCCAATCCACGAGCACAGAATGTTTTTCCATTTCTTTGTATCTTCTTCAATTTCCTTCATAAGCTTTCTATAGTTTTCAGCATACAGATCTTTTACATCTTTGGTTAGGTTTATCCCTAGGTATTTTATGATTCTTGGTGCAGTTGTGAATGGGATCAGTTTCTTCATTTGTCTGTCTGGTGCTTCATTATTAGTGTATAAGAACGCAACTGATTTCTGTACATTAATTTTGTATCCTGCGACTTTGCTGAATTCATGTTATCAGTTCTAGCAGACTTTTTTGAGTCTATCGGGGTTTCCATGTATAAGATCATGTCATCTGCAGAAAGTGAAAGCTGGACTTCATCTTTGTCCATTTGGATGCCTTTGATTTCCTTTTGTCTGATTGCTGATGCTAGAACTTCCAACACCGTGTTAAACAGCAACGGTGAGAGTGGACATCCCTGTCGTGTTCCTGATCTCAGGGGGAAAGCTCTCAGTTTTTCCCCATTGAGGATGATATTAGCTGTGGGATTTTCATAACTGGCTTTTATTATGTTTAAGTATGTTCCTTCTATCCCGACTTTCTCGAAGGTTTTTATTAAGAAAGGATGCTGAATTTTGTCAACTGCTTTTTCTGCATCGATTGACAGGATCATATGGTTCTTATCTTTTCTTTTATCAATGTGATGTATCACATCGACTGATTTGCGAATGTTGAACCAGCCCTGCAGCCCAGGAATGAATCTCACTTGATCATGGCGAATAATTCTTTTTGTATGCTGTTGAATTCGATTTGCTGGTATCTTGCTGACAATTTCTGCATCCATATTCATCAGGGATATTGGCCTGTAGTTCTCTTTTTTTCCTGGGTCTCTGACTGGTTTGGGAATCAAAGTAATGCTGGCTTCATAGAAGGAGTCTGGAAGTTTTCCTTCCCTTTCTATTTTTTGGAACAGCTTGAGAAGGATAGGTATAATCGCTGCTTTAAATGTCTGGTACAATTCCCCAGGGAAGCCATCTGGTCCTGGACTCTTATTTGTTGAGAGATTTTTGATAACTGATTCAATTTCTTTGCTGGTTATGGGTCTGTTCAAGTTTTCTACTTCTTCCTGCTTGACTTTTGGAAGTGGGTGGGTGCTTAGGCATTTGTCCATTTCTTCCAGGTTGTCTAGTTTGTTGGCATATAATTTCTCATAGTATTCCCTGATAATTGTGTGTATTTCTGAGGAATTGGCTGTAATCATTCCATTTTCATTCATGATTTTATCTCTTTGGGTCCTCTCCCTTTTCTTTTGAGAAGCCTGGCTGGAGGTTTATCAATTTTGTTTATTTTTTTCCAAAAAACCAACTGTTGGTTTCATTGGTCTGCTCTACAGTTTTTTAGATTCTATATTGTTTATTTCTGCTCTGATCTTTATTATTTCCCTTCTTCTGCTGGGTTTGGGATGTCTTTGCTGTTCTGCTTCTATTTCCTTTAGGTGTGCTGTTAGATTTTGTATTTGGGATTTTCTTGTTTCTTGAGATGGGTCTGGATTGCAATGTATTTTCCTCCCAGGACTGTCTTCTCTATATCCCAAAGCATTTGGATTGTTGTATTTTCATTTGCATTTGTTTCCATCTATTTTTTAATTTCTTCCCTAATTGACTGGTTGACCCATTCATTGTTTAGTAGGGTGTTCTTTAACCTCCATGCTTTTGGAGGTTTTCCTGTGATTGATTTCAAGTTTCATAGCATTGTGGTCTGAAAGTGTGCATGGTATGATCTCAATTCTTTTATACTTATGAAGGGCTGTTTTGTGACCCAGTATGCGATCTGTCTTGTAGAATGTTCCATGTGCACTCAAGAAAAAAGTATATTCTGTTACTTTGGGATTCAGAGCTCTAAATATATGTGTCAAGTCCATCGGATCCAATGTATCATTCAAGGCCCTTGTTTGTTTATTGATCCTGTGTCTAGTTGATCTATCCATTGTTGTAAGTGGGGTATTAAAGTCCTCTGCAATAACCACATTCTTATCAATAAGGTTGCTTATGTTTGTGATTAATCGTTTATATATTTGTAGGCTCTCGTATTCAGCACATAGACATTTATAATTGTTAGCTTTTCTCTGATGGATAGACCCTGTAATGATTATATAATGCCCTTCTTCATCTCTTGTTATAGCATTTAATTTAAAGTCTAGTTTGTCTGCTATAAGTATGGCTACTCCAGCTTTCTTTTGACTTCGGTAGTATGACCCCTCACTTTTCAATCTGAAGGTGTCCTCAGGTCTAAAATGAGTCTCTTGTAGACAGCAAATAGATGGGTCCTGTTTTTTATCCATTCCGATACC
Organism: Panthera tigris; assembly: GCF_018350195.1. NCBI lineage: Eukaryota > Metazoa > Chordata > Mammalia > Carnivora > Felidae > Panthera > Panthera tigris. The sequence continues at coordinate 76,506,124 of NC_056669.1, read as the reverse complement.
CTATGTCTTTTGGTTGGAGCATTTAGTCCATTTACATTCAGTGTTATTATGGAAAGATATGGGTTTAGAGTCATTGCAGTATCTGTAGGTTTTGTGCTTGTAGTGATGTCTCTGGTACTTTGTGGTTCTTGCAGCATTTCACTCACAGAATCCACCCTAGGATCTCTTGTAGGACTGGTTTAGTGGTGATGAATTCCTTCGGTTTTTGTTTGGGAAGACCTTTATCTCTCCTTCTATTCTGAATGACAGACTTGCTGGATAAAGGATTCTCAGCTGCGTATTTTTCTCTTCATCACATTGAAGATTTCCTGCCATTCCTTTCTGGCCTGCCAAGTTTCGGTAGATAGGTTTGCCACTATTCTTATGTATCTACCTTTGTAAGTTAGAGCGTGTTTATCCCTAGCTGCTTTCAAATTTTCTCTTTATCCTTGTATTTTGCCAGTTTCACTATGATATGTCATGCAGAAGATCAATTCAAGTTATGTCTGAAGGGAGTTCTGTCCCTCTTGGATTTCAATGCCTTTTTCCTTCTCCAGATCAGGGAAGTTCTCAGCTATGATTTGTTCAAGTATACCTTCATCCCCTTTCTCTCTGTCTTCCTCCTCTGGAATCCCTATTATACGGATATTGTTCCGTTTGATTGCATCACTGAATTCTCTAATTCTCCCCTTATACTCCTGGATGTTTTTATCTCTCTTTTTCTCAGCTTCCTCTTTTTCCATAATTTTATCTTCTAATTCACCTATTCTCTCTTCTGCTTCTTCAATCGTGCTATGGCCGCCTCGATTTTATTTTGCACCTCATTTATAGCATTTTGTAGCTCCTCATGTCTATTTTTTAGTCCCTTGATCTCTGTAGCAAAGATTCTCTTTTGTTCTCTGTGCTTTTTTGAAGCCCAGAAATTAGTTTTATGACCATTATCCTAAATTCTTGTTCCATCATACTGCTTAAATCTGTTTTGATCAATTTGTTAGCTGTCACTACTTCCTGGAGTTTCTTTTGAGGAGAATTCTTCCGTTTTGTCATTTTTGGTAGTCCTGCATTAGCTCCAAAATGAAGGGCCTTCCCCTGTGCTGTCTGGAGTAACTTGTGTTGGTGGGCAGGGCTGCAGTCAGACCCGATGTCTGCCCCCAGCCCACTGCTGGGGCTGCAGTCAGACTGGTGTGTACCTTATCTTCCCCTCTCCCAGGGGCAGGAATCACTGTGGAGTAGTGTGGCCCCCGTCTGGGCTACTTGCACACTGCCAGGCTTGTTGTGCTGCTTCGATTGCATCTGGCCAAGGGCGTATTAGCCGGGGTGGATCTGCAAGGTGAACAGGGGAGGGAGGGGCAGGCTTAGTTCCCTTTGCCATCAGTGGTCCCCTGTGGGAGGGGCCCTGCAGCACTGGGAGGGAGGATCCACAGAAGCACAGCATTGGGCGTTTGCATGGTGCAAGCAAGTTCGGTGATGGGCACTGGTTCCCTTTGGCATTTCAGCTGGGGGATGGGAGAGGGATATGGTGCTTGCCAGAGCCTTTGTTCCCCACTGAGCTGAGCTCTGTCTTCCGGGGCTCAACACCTCTCCCTCACGGTGTCCTCTCGCCCTCCCGCTCTCCAAGCAGAGCTGTTGAGTTTTAACATTCCAGATGTTATGTCCCACTGGCTGTCAGAACTCATGGAGTCCGGCCCCTCCACTTTTGCAAGCCAGACTTTGGGGGCTCTGCCTTGCGGGCGGGCTGCCCGTCCACCGCCCTGGCTCCCTCCCGCCAGTCTGTGTAGTGTGCACCGCCTCTCTCCCCTTCCTACCCTCTTCCGTGGGCTTCTTGTCTATGCTTGGCTCCAGAGAGTCCGTTCTGCTAGTCTTCTGGCAGTTTTCTGGGTTATTTAGGCAGATCTGGGTAGAATCTAAGTGATCAGCAGGACGAGGTAAGCCAGCCATCTTCCATCAGATCATGTGTAATTTCTAATATGTCCTGATTTAATCTGTTCAGGCTTTTCATAATGGAATTCATGATTTGGAACATTTATTCTGTTTCCTACACTACCAATCCTTATATAATAGGTGTCCTATTTGCATGGAAGGGTAGGAAAGGCATCTATAAATAGGTTAGTATGAGAAAGAACAAGCTTTTTATTTATTTATTTTTTAACGTTTATTTATTTTTGAGACAGAGAGAGACAGAGGATGAACATGGGAGGGGCAGAGAGAGAGGGAGACACAGAATCTGAAACAGGCTCCAGGCTCTGAGCGGTCAGCACAGAGCCCGATGCGGGGCTCGAACTCAGGGACTGTGAGATCATGACCTGAGCTGAAGTCGGATGCCTAACCGACCAAGCCACCCAGGCGCCCCAAGAACAAGCTTTTTAATACTTAGACTCCTGCTTCAGGCAAAGTTTAATTGGTCATTTATATGTGTCATCTCAGAAGAAAAGACAATCCTATCATAGCCTTTATTATACTCAACCAGGAAAAAGTAATGTTTTTCAACTTGGTCCCTTATCAGATTGAAACTATTTCAAAGGCAAGTCTTCAACATTTCCTTTATTTTTTTTGGAGGGATGAGATACCATCTTTATTTAAAATAAAACATGCACTGAAACAATCCTAACTTCTAAGTGAATAGTTAATGAATTAACTTGTATAAAACCACAGCTATCAAGATTAGAATGATGTAAGCATACCAGAGACCCTGACGTCCTCCTGTGTTGCCTTGCTGATTACAAAGCCCTGCTTCACTCTATAGGTTTATCATCTTAATTTTAAAGATAATCACATTTAAGTATATATGTGTATACACACATACCATAATATTAGTTTTGCATATTTTGAACTTTATGTAGATGGAATCATTCTGTATATGTTTTTGTGTGTGTCTTCTTTTGTTCAAATTTATGTTCTTAAGATAAGCTATGTTGTTTTTGCAGCTGCATTCATCTATTTGTGTTGATGTATACAATTTCACTTTATACAAACATACCACATTTTAAATCCACACTAGTGTTAATAAATTTTTTTGTGCACTTCCAGTTTCAGGGCATTTTGAGCAATGCTGTTATGAACATTCTTATCCATGTATCTTGATCCTCAAAATCACAGGTTTCTTTAGGGTAAATACCTAATATTGAAACTCTTGGGACATAGAATATATTTATCATTAGGTAAGGCCAACTTTTTCAAAAATGTAAAAATTTATACTTCCAGCAGTATAAGATTGTTTCTGTAACCCTAAACATCTCATAGTTCTTGTCAGATTTTTAAATTTTTGTCCGTCTAAGTAGGGGTGTACTAATCATTTCTTGTGACTTTAATTTGCAATTTCCTGACTAAGAATGAGACTGAGTCCCCTTTTACATGCTGTTGGCTTTAACTTTAATCTTTGTTGAAATGCCCATTCAAGTTTATTGCTAATTTTTCTTTTGGGTGTATGTCTTTTTCTTAATGGATCACAAAATGTATTTATAAATTTGAATACAGCCCCTTTTGTTGATGATGCATGCCTCTCTCCTCACTTACTTGCCTTTTCACATTGTGATAGTGATTTATAATGAACGAATTTAGTTTTAATATGGTCAAGTGTATTCATTTTCTTCTCTATACTTAGGTGCTTTTTATAGCTTATTGTACAAAACTATGACAATATTCTCATATGCTCACATTTGGATCTTTGATCTGGATTTGTTTTGTGTATGGTGTAAAGTAGTGAACCAACTTTCCTTCACATGAATATGCAATTCCTTCAGCACTATTTATTGAAAAGCAGAGCTCTTCTCCATTGCTTTGCTTTGCAATGCCCCCTTTATAAAAATTGGAATCTATATATGTGTTCGTGTATTTCTTGGCTTGCTGTTCTCTTCTAATGATTTATTTGTCAATAACACGTTCTTTTTTTTTCAATTTATTTTTGTAATTTACATCCAAGTTAGTTAGCATATAGTGCAACAAGGATTGCAGGAGTAGATTCCTTAATGCCCCTTGCCCATTTAGCCCATGTCCCCACTCACAATCCCTCCAGTAACCCTCTGTTTCTTCTCCATATTTAAGAATCTCTTATGTTTTGCCTCCTCCCTGTTTTTATACTACTTTTGCTTCCCTTCTATTATGTTCATCTTTTTTGTCTCTTAAAGTCCTCATATGAGTGAAGTCATATGATTTTTGTGTTTCTCTAATTTCGCTTAGCATAATACCCTCTAGTTCCATTCATGTAGTTGCAAATGGCAAGATTTCATTCTTTTTGATTGCCAAGTAATACTCCATATTGTGTGAGTGTGTATGTATGTATATGTATATATATATATATACACATATACATACACACACACACCACATCTTCTTTATCCATTCATCCATTGATGGACATTTGGGCTCTTTCCATGCTTTGGCTATTGTTGATAGTGCTGCTATAAACATTGGGGTGCATGTGTCCCTTCGAAGCAGAATACCTGTATCTCTTGGATAAATACCTAGTAATTCAATTGCTGCATCATAGGGTAGTTCTATTTTTAGGTTTTTGAGGAAATTCCATACTGTTTTCCACAGTGGCTGCACCAGTTTGTATTCTCACCAGCAGTGCAAAAGAGATCATTTTTCTCAACATCCTCGCCAACATCTGTTGTTGCCTGAGTTGTTCATGTTAGCCATTCTGACAGGTGTGAAGTAAAATCTTATTGTGGTTTTGATTTGTATTTCCCTGATGATGAGTGATGTTGAGGATTTTTTCATGTGTTGGTTGGCCATCTGGATGTCTTCTTTGGAGAAGTAACTATTTATGTCTTTTGCCCATCTCTTCACTGGATTGTTTCTTTTTTGAGTGTTGAGTTTGATAACTTCTTTATAGATTTTGTATACTAACTGTTTATCTGATATGTCATTTGCAAGTAACTTCTTCCATTCTGTCGGTTGCCTTTTACTATTGTTGATCGTTTCCTTCACTGTGGAAAAATAGAAATACCCTATGACCCACAGGCTTTTTATTGTGATGAGGTCCAAATAGTTCATTTTTGCTTTTGTTTCCCTTGCCTCCAGAGACTTGTTGAGTAAGAAGTTGCTGCAGCCAAGATCAAAGAGGTTTTGCCTGCTTTCCCCTTGAGGATTTTGATAACTTCTTGTCTTACATTTAGATCTTTCATCCATTTTGAGTTTATTTTTGTGTATGTTGTAAGAAAGTGGTCAAAGTTCATTCTTCTGCATGTCGCTATCCAGTTTATCCAGCGCCACTTGCTGAAGAGACTGTCTTTATTCTATTGGATATTCTTTCCTGCTTTGTCAAAGATTAGTTGGCCATATGTTTGTGGGTCCATTTCTGGGTTCTCTATTGTGTTCCATTGATCTGAATGTCTACTTTTCTGCCAGTTACCATACTGTCTTGATGATTACAGATTTGTAGTACAGCTTGAAGTCCGTGATTTGTGATGCCTCCAGCTTTGGTTTTCTTTTTCAAGTTTGCTTTGACTATTCAGGGTCTTTTCTGATTCCATACAACTTTTAGGATTGTCTGTCTGCCTCTGTGAAGAATGCTGATGTTATTTTGATAGGGATTGCATTCAATATGTGGATTGCTTTGGGTAGTATTGACATGTTAACTATATTTGTTCTTCCTACCCAGGAGCATGGAATAGCTTTCCAAGATTTTTTTGTGTCTTCTTCAATGTCTTTCATAAGCTTTCTATAGTTTTCAGTGTATATATTTTTCACCTCTTTGGTGAGATTTATTCCCAGGTATTTTATGGTTTTTGGTGCAATTGTAAATGGGATCAATTCCTTGATTTCTCTTTCTGTTGTTTCATTATTGGTGTAAGGAATGCAACCAGTTTCTGTGCGTTGATTTTATATCCTGCGACTTTGCTGAATCCATGGATCAGTTCTAGCAGTTTTTTGGTGTTATCTTTTGGGCTTTCAATATAGAGTATCATGTCATCTGTGAAGAGTGAAAGTTTGACTTCCTCCTGGCTGATTTGTATGCCTTTTCTTTCTTTGTGTTGTCTGATTGCTGAGGCTAAGACTTCCAATAGTATGTTGAATAACAGTGGCAGGAATGGACATCCCTGTCTTGTTCCTGACCTTACGGGGAGAGCTCTCAGTTTTTTCCCATCGAGGATGATATTGGCATTGAGACTTTCATATATGACTTTTATGATCTCAAGGTATGCTCCTTCTATCCCTACTTTCTTGAGGGTTTTTTATCAAGAAAGGATGCTGTATTTTGTCAAATGTTTTCTCTGCATATATTGAGAGGATCATGGGGTTCTTGTCCTTGATTTTATTGATGTGATGAGTCACATTGATTGTTTTGTGGATATTGAACCAGCCCTGCATCCCAGGTATAAATCCCACTTGGTTGTTGTGAATAATTTTTTTAATGTATTGTTGGATCTGGTAGGCTAATATCTTGTTGAGGATTTTGCATCGATGTTCATCAGGGAGATTGGTCTATAGTTCTCCTTTTTAGTGGGGTCTTTGTTTGGTTTTGGAATCAAGGTAATGCTGTCTTTATAGAAAGAATTTGGAACTTTCTTTCCATTTCTGTGTTGTGGAATTTTCAAGAGAATAGGCGTGAACTCTTCCTTAAATGTTTGCTAGAATTCCCCTGGAAAGCCATCTGTTCCTGGACTATGTTTTTTTTTTTGGGAGATTTTTGATTACTAATTTGATTTCTTTACTGGTTATGGGTCTGTTCACATTTTCTATTTCTTCCTGTTTCAGTTTTGGTAGTGTATATGTTTCTAGGAATTTGTCTATTTCATCCAGATAGCCCAATTTATTGGTGTATAATTGCCCATAGTATTGCCTTATTATTGTTTTTATTTCTGCTGTGTTGGTTGTGAACTCTACTCTTTCTTTCTTGATTTTATTTATTTGGGTATTTTCCTTTTTCTTTTTGATCAAACTTGCTAGTGGTTTATCAATTTCTTAAGATCTTTCAAAGAGCCAGCTTCTGGTTTCATTGATCTGTTCTAATGTTTTTTGTGTGTTTGTTTGTTTTTGTTTTGATAGCATTAATTTGTGCTCTAATCTTTATTATTCTCTGTCTTCTGCTGGTTTGGGGTTTTATTTGCTGTTCTTTTTTCCAGCTCTTTAAGGTGTAAGGTTAGGTTGTGTATCTGAGACCTTGCTTTCCCTCTTTTGGAAGGCCTGGATTACCCTATACTTCCCTCTCATCACAGCGTTTGCTGAGTCCCAGAGGTTTTGGGCTGTGGTGTTATCATTTTCATTGGCTTCCATATCGTTTTTAATTTCCTCTTTAACTTCTTTGTTAGCCCATTCATCCTTTAGTAGGATATTCTTTAGTCTCCAAGTATTTACTATCTTTCCAAATTTTTTCTTGTAGTTGGTTTCAAGTTTTACAGCATTGTGGTCTGAAAATATGCACAGTATGATCTCAATCTTTTTGTACTTGGTGAGGGCTGATTTGTGTTCCGGTATGTGATCTATTCTGGAGAACGTTCCATGTGTATTGGGAAAGAATGTGTATTCTGCTTTAGGATGAAATGTTCTGAATATATATGTTGTCCATCTGGTCCAATGTGTCATTCAAAGCCATTGTTTCCTTGTTGATGCTTTGATTACATGATCTGTCCATTGCTTACGTGGGGTGGTGAAGTCCCCTAGTATTATGGTATTATTATCAATGAGTTTCTTTATGTTTGTGATTGATTTATATATTTGGTTGCTTACATCTTTGGAGCATAAATGTTTACAATTGTTGGGTCTTCTTGGTGGATAGACCCCCTAATTATGATATAATGCCCTTCTTCACCTCTTGTTACAGTCTTTAAAGTCTAGATTGTCTGATATAAGTATGGCTACTCTAGCTTTGTTTGTCGACCATCAGCATGATAGATGGTCTTCCATCCCCTTATATCAATCTGAAGTTGTCTTAGGTCTAAAGTGGGTCTCTTGTAAACAGCATATAGATGGATTTTGTTTCTTATCCATTCTGTCACCCCATGTCTGTTGATTGGAGCATTGAGTCCATTGACATTTAGAGTGAGTACTGAGAGATATGAATTTATTGCCATTATGTTGTTTGTAGAATTGGAGTTTCTGGTGGTGTTCTCTGGTCCTTTCTAGTCTTGTTCCTTCTGGTCTTTTTTTTATTTCCATCTTTTCTCCCCTTAGAGAGTCCTCCTTAAAATTTCTTGCAGGGCTGGTTTAGTGTTCATGAACTCTTAATTTTTGTATGTCTTGGAAAGTTTTAATCTCTCCTTCTATTTTGAATGACAGCCTTGCTGGATAAATAATTCTTAGCTGCATGTTTTTCTGATTCAGCACACTGAATATATCCTGCCACTCCTTTCTGGCCTGCTACGTTTCTGTGGATAGGTCTGCTGCAAACCTGATCTCTCTTCCCTTGTAGAATAAGGACTGTTTTTCCCTTGCTGCTTTCATGATTCATTCCTTGCCTGAGTGTTTTGTGAATTTTACTATGATATGCCTTGTTGATGGCCGTTTTTTGTTTTTGTTTTTGTTTTTGTTTTTAATCTAATGGGAGTCCTCTGTGCTTTCTGGATTTTGTTGTCTGTGTCTTTCCCCAGGTTAGGAAAGTTTTCTGCTATGATTTGCTCACATAACCCTTGTACTGCTTTTTCTTTATCTTCTGGGACTCCTCTGATTCTGATGTTGTTCCTTTTTAATGAGTCACTGATTTCTCTAATTCTTAAATCATGCCCTTTTGCCTTAGTCTCCCTCTATTTTTCTGCTTCATTATTGTCCATAAGTTTGTCTTCTATATCGCTTATTCTCTGCTTGTGTCATTCATCCTTGCCACCACGGCATCCATTCAAGATTGCAGGTCAGTTACTGCATTTTTATTTTATCCTGACTAGCTTTTGCTTCTTTTATCTCTGTAGAGAGGGATTCTAATTTATTTTCGACCCCAGCTCGTATTCTTATTGTGATTCTAAATTCTGGTTCAGGCATCTTGTTTGTATCTGTGTTGATTAAGACCCTGGCTGTCGTTTCTTCCTCGTCTTTTTTTGGAGTGAATTTCTTCATTTTGTTATTTTGAAGGAAGAAAAGGAATTAATAAGGCAAACAAATTAAAATTAAAAAAATTGAAAACAACACCCACACACAAATAAAATAAATGATGCTAGATCTTAAGGGTGTTTGTTTTGGTCTCTTTAAAAGAGCTTGACAGATTAGAGAAAAAAGGGGGGAAAAGAAAAAGAAAAAAGTTTGAAAATTTGAAAAAAATGAATACAATGAAATAGATTAAAATGAAATGATGGAAGTAAAATAGAATTTGAAAAATTTACAAAAATGTAAATAATACAGAGGAAAAGAGTTATAAGTATTTGAATAAAAATTGAAAATGAAAATATTTTCTCTTTATTCTAGAAAAAGAAAAGAAACGAAAGAGAGAACAAAGACAATTGATGTACCAGGGAACAGACTGAAATATGATTGAAATTACATTGTTTTCCCCTAGAAGTCAAGCTATTAAGCAATTTATAATCCATAAACTAAGCAGGCAGAGAGACTAGTGGTATTCCTGAAGAGCGAAGTTTGCTAGGTTGGGCAGGGCTTAATGTAACGGCCCCGTTTTCCACTAGATGGCACTGCTTAGCTTACTGGGGTGGATTGTTGTGGTGCTTTAGGCATGTATGCACATACGCGGGAGGGGTGAAAATGGTGTCACCCAGCTACCCAGTCTCTAGTATCGGAACTCTGTTCTCCCGATCACCAATCATGCACTCGTCCTTTGTTTCTAGCTTCCATCTGCTCCCTGGTTTTACACTGTCTGTGACCAAGCTGTCAGGTTGCCAGGTCGTTCCTCCTTCCTGAGTTTTGTCTCACATGCTGTGTTTCCCAACCCCTCACTTCTGAGGGACTGTGGCTTTGTGCCACTCAGACCTTTTGGGGGACGATCTCCTTCTGCACCCAGGAATGCTGTGGGACCATGCTGCTGCCAGTGCCCAGAGACCGTGGCCTGGTGCCAGCCTACCCCAGAAAATGTTAATGCAATCACATAGCAGCAGGGTTTCAGGGATTATGGCAAATCACAACATGCATCTCACACCAGAATTCACCCTTAATGACCTTGTTCCAGCCCCAGCGAATGTGGTTGTTCTCTGGGGTCTGCTGGGACTGGGTGGCCACATAGCCTCTACCAAATGTCCTCCCAGCAGGGAACCACCTCTCTCTATGGCCCAAGGACCACCAGACCTCACTCTGCTCCTGGGGAATCGCCCTTCCCACGAGAGCACCATCAGGTATCGAGCTGAGGGGTTTCAGACTCTGCATTACTCCTGTTTATAGAGTATTTTTGGAATTTAAACCCTTTCCTTTTTCCCTTTTTAGTTCAGTCACTGCAGCTGTTTCCACTTTTCTACTTTGTCTCCAACTGCTTTTGGGGGTGTTTTTCCTGTACTCTTCCCCCGTCTCCATCCTCTCTATGCATGCAAAAACAGCTCCCTGCCCTTTGAGGCTTCTCTCTCCCCCAGTTCACCTCTCCATGCCAGGTACCTGCTGAGTTCTGTGGTTCAGTTTTGTGCAGATTGTTGTGTTAATCCTCAAATCAGTTTTCTAGGTGTTCAGGGTGGTTTAATGTTGACCTGGCTGTATTTCATGGATGTGAGAAGCAAAAAAAACTTCCATGCTGTTCCACCATCTTCGCTCCTCCCCCAATATCACACATTCTTAATTGCTGTTGCTTTATAGTAAACAATGACATATGATGGAACAAGTATTTTACCTCATTATTTTCTTCTGGCATATCTTGATTATTATTTGTCATTAAATATCCGTAAAAATGTTACAATTACTTGCCAAAACGCAAGTTGGGGTTTTGATTGGGATAATATTGATTCCTTATACCAATTTGAGAAAAAATTATAATTTTAAAATTTTGACTCTTCAAATCCTTTAAATATATTACATCTCTTAATTTGTGTTCATTTTTTTCTCAGTAAAATTTTATTATTCTCCCTTGAAGGAATTTCAAAAGTTTTGTTAGACTCTACTAGATATTTAATAGATTTTGATGGTGCTATAAGTTTTATTTAGTTTTTAGTTGTTTTTGTTTAACGTATTCATAGCTAGAATGTAGTACTAAAATTTATTTTTCTATCTTGATTTCATAACGAATTTTGCATAACTTTCTTTAATAATTTAAACAATATGTTAATAATTATTCATAATTTATAAAAAATTAATAATTTACCTCTTCTAATTATTCTTCTATAGATTCTTTTAGATGTTCCATGAATATAATATTAATTAAAATTTTGATAATTTATTAAACATTCTTTTCTAATTCTTATATTTTTTGTATCATTTTTTCCCAGTTCAGTGTTAAAACTTTAAATTTGAAATTAAATAGAAATGGTAATGTGGATATCATGGTCACATTCCAGGTCGCAAAGGGAGAATTTTTAATATTTCACAGTGTAATATTATATTTACGCTACTTCAGTTGTAGATGTGTTTTGGCAGATCAATGAAATCCTCCTTTATTCTTAGTTTTGTATTTTCTTTTAATATTAATGGATATTAAATATTATCAAGCATTTTTTCTGCCCCTATTGAGTATTGAGATCTGCTTTTTCTCCTCTAATCTGTAAATAAGATGAATTATACCAACTTATTTGCTATAGTTAAATCAGTTTTCATTCTTGAGATATTAATCTTGGATAAGATGTATCATCATTTTCACATACATATTTCTGGATTCAGTCTTCTAATGTTATGTTTAGGATCAGTTTTGGGTGACTGTCAAAGGAAAACCTCAGGTTTCCCTCCTATGAGTCTTTCTCCTGGGAGTCTCCTTTGGTACTTACACAGCACACTTCACTTCTGACACTTCTGGTCACCAAATGTGTGAGGGTTTTTCCCACAGCAAGCAATTCTCCACAATACCAGCTAGCTGTTCTATAATTTAAGTTCTGACACTGTCTTCCTGAAGGTAGTGTCAGATCCCACAGGTTAAGGGCTTAGTGGTGCAAGACTCTTCCTATACACTTCAGATGCCAATTGCAAGCAGTAGGTACCCAGGTTATCCACAAATTCTGTCCAATATGGTGACATATCAGAGGTTCCTATGACCCCTGCCTCAGTTTCACTAATTTGCCAGAGCAGCTCACAGAATTCAAAAACACTTATGTTTAACAGTTTATTAAAAGATATGATAAAGGATACAGATGAATAGCCAGAAGAAGAGATACATGGGGTGAGGTCTGAACACAGGAGCTTCTGTCCCTTAGAGTAGTGGCACATCACCCTCCTCAGGTGGATGTGTTCACCAGCCTGAAAGCTTATGAGCATCATACTATTGGGATTTTAGGGAGGCTTCCTTACATAAGCATGACCAATTATTAACTCCATTTCCAGCTCTCTCTGGAGGATGGTGGTGGAGCTGAAAATTCCAAGCTTCTAATCATGGCTTGGTCTTTCTGGGGACCAGTCCCTGTCAGGAGCCTTCCAGGAGCCCATTCAGAGCCTCAGTAGAAGAAAAGATGGTTCTAGTGCTCTTACCACTTAGTAATTGACAGGTGTTTTAGGAGTCCTGTGTCAGTGTTGGTTTACAACCTTGGGAGTTCCCTGGATAAAATCTAAAACTGGCCCCATACTAGAGACCAAAGAAAAAAAACAGGTCACTACACATTGATAGGTGGCAGGTTTAATAAGCAAGGAAACATAATACACAGTTTGGGGCAGTCACAAGACAAGTAGATATCTACACCTGCCCACCAGAATCTTAAAAGTTTATGTAGAGGACTTAATGGGGTTCAGTCACATGTACTGTCCAGATGTTCTCAACAACACCTTACTCTCTTAAGGCTATATCCTTGAAATGCCTCCTAATGTGGGGATTGTGGATGGATCACACACATTCCAAGGAAAGGGGAGGGGATGAGGAGCCTCCTATTGGCTGGGTCCAGCTCATAGTTCAACCAACAGTCACATCCTCTTAATGGCCCCCTCTGATAGTCAGGAATGGGGTCAAAGACCAAATATTAGAACAAGAGATGCTTCTAGTACTCTTATTACTTAATTGCAAGGTTTCCAGAGCTCTGTGGCAGGAACCGGGGGCCGAGACCAATGCATAGTTTCTCTTATCTCGCAGTGGCTTTGTCCTTTAATTTTTTTTATAGTATCCTTGTTGGGTTTTAGTATTAACATTATGCTAGCCTCACTCATATTCCTTTTTTTGAATAGTTAACATAAAATTAAAATTATTTCTTCCTTGAATGCTTGGGAGAATTTAATGGGACAAAGTTGGCCTAGAGTTCATTTTTGAGAAGTATTTGAGCATGAGTTTATGTTTTTAAAAGGATATAAAGTATGTAGGTTATCTACTTCTTTTGTCACTTAATAAGTGTTTGCAATATCCTCTTTTTTTTTTTCTTTTAAGACTGCAGCATCTCTTGTGATGTCACTTTATTTCCTGATGATAATTATATGTGCTTTCTTCTCTCATCTCTCTCACCTTGGTAGATCTCATCAGAGGTATAGTGGCCTTATCAGATTTTCCAAGAATTACTTCCTGTGTTGATCCTTTTTATTAAATGTTTGCTTTATTTTTATTTTCAGTTTTTTAATATTCTCCTTCTTTCTTTTAATTTTCACCGTCTTCCTTTGATACATTTTTTCTAACTTCATGAGATGTGTTCTTATCTTGTTAAGTTTAATTTTTCTTCATTACAATGTATTCATCTGTGGTTATAATGTCCCCTCTACTTAACTGCTGCATCCCACAAATCTGAACATATGGTATTTTTATTAAGTTCAAACTAATTTTAATATGCATTATGATATCCATTCCAATAGATAAGATGCTCTTACTTCAGCTAGTTAGAAATAGTTTTAATTTACAAACACATAGTAATGTTTTAAAATTGATTTTCAGCCTAATTCCATGGTGTTCAGACAATACACCACATATAAATCCAATCTTTAAAAAAATTATCGAGACTTGAATTATGAACCAATGTATGGTCAATTTTGGTAAACATTTTGTTTGTGCTCCAAAAGATTTTGTGTTCTGAGGTTTTGGGATACCATGTTCTATATAATTCTTTTAAGTCAATTTGTTTCTATACCAAACCTTTTATAGTTGTTGCACCTGCTTTGAAGGCTCTTTTCCTATACATTTGCATGGACACTGCTTCATTTCACTCAGACCTATGCTTACAGATGGTCTCCTCAGCCAGATCTTCCCTCACTACCCTGTGTTATTTTTCTTGAAGCCTGAGAGTACATTATGTCTGTTTGCTTATTATCAATCTCCCTAACTGTAATAGAAACTCCTTGAGGCAAACACATCTCCCCTCTTATTTACTGTGCTACTGTGCTATCCCCAACACTCCAACACTTGAAGAGTATTATATACTTTTCAATAAATGTGTTTTGAATGATTAAGTGAATGAATTAAAATTAATACCCAACAGAGAACTATGTATGTATGTATGTATGTATGTATGTATGTGCATGTAAATATCCACAGTATAAAAGCTTAACCCCACTTTTTTCCTTCAATACATTTGGCATTGCTCACATAGGCACAGGTTAAATATGGAGGAGGAAATGGAGAATAAGAAGATTCTGTTATAGAGATCATCATCTAAAGCAGGTATTCAATAAATATTTACTGTATAGACTTTTTAAAGTTTATTTATTTCTAGAGGGAGAGAGACCTGGGGCAGGGGGCAAGAGATAGAGAGAATCCCAAACAGGCTCCACACTGTTAGCACAGAGACTGAAGTGGGACTCAAACTCACGAACCATGAGATCATGACCTGAGCTGACACCAAGAGTTGGATGCTTAACCCACTGAGCCACCCAGACACCCCTGCTGTATGAAATAAATAAAATTGACACCAAAGAAGAATGAAAAGAAAGAGGAAAAGGAAGGAAGAGAGAACAAGTTGTAAACTGAATAAAAGATGACACTGACAGGATGTGACTTGCTGTTCCTTTTTTGTAGAAGCACCTGACTTCTTTTGCCCATTTACCTGCTACATCCCAAGAGAGAAGGAATTACTAATATGATTAGTCAGGTAAGGAAAGAAGCTACATGCATGCAAAGCTCAGTCCTTTCCTCCTTCCTTGCATTTTGGCACT
Organism: Panthera tigris; assembly: GCF_018350195.1. Lineage (NCBI taxonomy): Eukaryota > Metazoa > Chordata > Mammalia > Carnivora > Felidae > Panthera > Panthera tigris. The sequence continues at coordinate 76,491,085 of NC_056669.1, read as the reverse complement.
AGTCTCCCTGCAGACAATGTGCGTTCTATCCTGTTTCTTCATGCATTAAATTTCACAGTGGCAAGCTCTACACATGTGGGAGATCTGATTTTGTCCAAAACCACATGAGTAAATCTACTTAATTCTGGGAATTAATTTTATGAAGCCACTACTGCTATGCACCCAATTCTCCAAACAGTTCTATCTGAAATAATCTAAAATTTTAAATCTCTTTTTTGTTTCTTTACTATTGTTCAGTTGCTTCCAAACTCAGAGAACAGTTTCAATAAACTTAGGATTCTCTATAGTGTATTTTCACTGATATGCATCAGCAGTTCTAAGGTATATCTTTCAAACAAGACTTTCAAAATGACTGAAACCGTGAATTTCTATAAAAACAAGACCAGACTGAGAAAGTTGAAGGAGGAAGCAAAATAAGTTCCTGTTTCAGAAATTCAGCCAATTTGCTATGCCAGTCTTTTCCCATTCCATTAATCAACTATGTTAAATGTCCTCAAGCTGTCTACACAGGCAAAATGAAATGTAGTGATGCAGCAACTACTCATCTAGCAAGTTTAGACATAGAAAAAGACAACACACTAAGAACATAACAGGGATTTTTCTGGAACAAATTACTCTTTGAGTTCTAAGTTATCCTTACAAATAGTCTATTTCTAAATAAGTCCTTCATAGAGGCTTCTGACCAACTGGATTGGAGAAGACTCTAGTGAACTAAGCCATTGAAGACATGCTCATCTATAGTAGTGAGTATAAACACAACTAGAAATGAAAGTCTTTGGAAGTAAAGGATAGCGTCAGGTGGTGGTCCAGTGTAATGCAATGCTAATAAGCAAGTTTGGTAGGAGGGCTACTTCATGCAGACTTTTTCAATCAGAACTTTTAGTGACAGCAATATCACCAGGGGTATTACAAAAGCGTAAATGTAGCTAAATGCCAAATTTTGGAGGGGACAGAGAGAGAGGGAGATAATCTTTTACTAAGTCTTATCTCAGACACCCTGTGGTCTCTTACATACTGTAGAAACTGTTCAAGAAGGCAGCTAGCTCTCTGTCTAAACATGTCAGTATATTGTCAATCCTGCAATAGCAAGTGCCCTCTAACTTTCACTCAGGAACTATGTTTTTCTTTTCAAATATATGCCCATATGAAATGTTACATGATTTGCCACTTTTTTTAACATGACAAAATTTAAATCATTTCTGCCACGAATAGTGATGCCCTTTGGGAACCTACTTTAGAAGTTGTGGAGGAAATACATATAGAGGTTAATGACACAATATGTCAAACTGTGTCGTTGAAAGTGAGACTTAACTTCCTTAGATCATTAAATTTCAACAAAGATACCATTTTCTTATCTTTTTGTAACTTGTATCACTGGCAAATGTTACTGGCTGCCATCCAAGGGAAAGGGGACCCTGTTTCTCTCAAAAGTGTGCATAACGGTATGGTGTGTCAGCAACCATATCTTTGAAAATAGATGCTTGATTTTGACTATTTATGTGCTGCACAGATATGCCATATCTGTGTTTTTATTGACAAAATGGGCTGATGGAGCAAACTGGTCAATCAGCCCTTTGGGGAACCTGCCATTTGCTGATTTGTTCTCATAGTCCTCTTTGGTCCTTCCCTTGTTGCATTACATTTGCAAACTTCCTTTTCCCTCTGACTTGTAGATAGGTTGTATTAAAGGGAAGCATCAGAAGACTAGAATGTAGAAGGAGAGAAGAAGCCAGGGTTTTCTCTTGTCTCTGCCTTGAGCAATGCCCTCTGTCACTCTAGCTATCACCAGATAGGCTTTGTGGTTCCTATTCCAACATGGCAGCCCCCGCCTTGCTTCTGGCTTCTGCCAGTTGGCCCTGGTTCTGGCTCCTGCACTTTGCTAACACTACGTCCTCTTGTTATCCTTCCAAGAGCTTCCAGATGCTGTTAATCTCTGATTTGGTTTCCTCTGTTTAGCTTCAGAGTTACTCCAACACATGTGTAAATAATCTCCTGTATTAAATTCCCTCTGCTGGAAATATTTAAAGTGGTTCCCATTTTGTTTTGTTTTGTTTTGTTTTTCTCTCTCTGGACCCCGATTGAAACACTCAGTGATCAGAGGAAAAAGGACAAAGTGAGGTTGGGTAACATAGTGGAAAAATAATTTAGGTGAACAGAAGAAGCAAAATTGAAAAATTATTTTCTAGCGTAGGAAGAGGAAAAGCATAATGGGGTCTCTTGGTCAGTTAAAGTTTAACTCTTCTGGTAGATTCATCCCAAATCTGCCTCTTGGGAACTCTGCAACCTTAAGGAGTATTATTTAATCTCTCTCTGCTTCAGTTTCCTCATTAGTAAAATGGAGTTAAAAATAGTACCACTGCCAAAGGTTTATTGTGACCATTAAGGAAATTACCAGCAATGCTAGTTCATAGCAAGACATTAATAAATGTTAGTTACAGTAAGCCCTTTTACCTTTTTAGTGTTGTAGTGACACTTAGGGGCTCCTTGGTTAGTTTTAGTTTATTTACACTGCAAATAGATATTGAAATTATCTTCTTAAGTAAGGAAGTAGAATAATACATGAATAGAAAATTGCATAAAGGAATACATAAACACATGTATGCCTGAAACAAAGAGAGAATAAGTGCATACGTTCCCTATCTTCAGGGACAATCTTGGGAATACAGTTGATTCTTCAAGTACACTCTCTTTATCCTCAGAATGAAGACTGGAGGGGAGATTATCTCTGGCCTGCTTACTCACACCTTCCTCCATTATTTAAACCTTCATGCCGCTTTTCTTTCACCCTTCCACTTAGTCAAAAACACACTTTCTAACCTCAACTGACAATATTCTGCTACAGCTTTTACAGCCTTAGAAACCCAAAGTAGCAAGGACATAAGGACAGAGGCCAAGGTAAGAAGAATGTATTGTAAAGGACGATAACCAGAAAGTTCGTCAGCCTTTTTTGTTTGTTTGTTTTTTCTGGGATCACCTGTGCTCTGCTTTCCATAATGTTGCTTTTTCTTCAAGTGTGCTTGACCTGTCATTCTTTAGTCTTCTTGGCTCCTTTATTTCAAAAGACCTGAAGCAAAATTCTATTTAACACTTCTGTGGCAGATGCTCATGGTCCAGGAAGTTGTCATGGTCATCAGGATCTTACTTGAAATGTCAACACTAAAGTATTTTTTTCCCATTTTTAATTTCAAACTTGGATTATGAAATCATTTTTCCTTCTCATTGTCCAACTGTTTCATATGTTCACAAACAAGACCCTCCAAAACTTGGCCCGTTTCTCTCTTCAAATGTCCTTACCATCTCCCCCTACTTTCCATTTCACAATTATGTCCCAGAAGTATGGAACCACCTATGGATGCCACTCTATCACTCTCCCAGGTATTCTCCCACGTTATTCTCATCTTCTAGAACACTGTTTATTGAAGTATTCCCTTGGATATTTTCATCTCCACCCAGTCCTTTTAAGGACTTCCCTGACAACTTGTTACCCAAAAAGGATGAGTTAGGGTTTCCTCCTTTCTACTCCCTTAGCATCTTATGGTGGCCTCAGTTACAACCCTTAGCACACTGATTTTAAAGTCCTAGTCTATAACCCCTTACACATTTTAAACGTCTTCAGAAACAAGGGCCATTATTCCTTCATTCTCTTCCTTTCCTGATCAACACACAGTTGGCACATAATAAATACTTGTGGCTGCAAACCAGGTCAAACTTTGTGTTCAAAAAATCTTAGCACTAGAGATTCAATCTACAATTTCCCCCCTATAAGGTACACAACCTGAGTACTTATTTTTGTTGTTTCTTCCTTAAATTATCTAAATAATTCTATCAGGAAAGGATAATTGAAGCATCTCACACCTGCGCTTTTAATATTATGTGAGCTGCTTCCTTCCTCTAAAAACAATACCTACACTTTATCAAATCTATCTCTGGGAAATAATAGTCATTTGTTGATTCTTTGCCTTATGACAATGAGTATTAAAATCTGGGAGGGAAGGGAAGTGACTTACCTGTTTCAGTCACTCATTGGGACTCTTTTAGCAAGCCTTCATTCTGAACTCTTGCATTTGGTTTTTAACAATCTCCATGGAATATAGTTAAGTTGTGAGCACTCAGTGACTACTGGCTGATCTGGCTTGTCTGTACCACTGCAATACAGACCACCTGACAGCCTTCATGGACATGAACACATACATGGCAAGAACTGGGAGATTTGTGGAAGCCACCAAAATAGGGAAAATTTGAATCAATCTACTCAGTCTCATCTGTTGTTCAAAACTCTCTTCATCCTGTTATTTGAAAAATGCCACCAAGCATATTATTTCTTCAGAAACTCCTTCCATTTCTTAAGTGTGCAGAGGAATAGGGTATTCTGCATGTGCCTTCAAAGGTAAAATGTTTCTTTCCTTGCAGGTTTTCCTAGGGAAACAATACCCAGCCTTTCAGCTGCATAATATTTGTCAGATCAAATGACTTCAAATTACCTGACTGCTCTTCACCATTAGATTTTGGTCCATCGGCCAGTAGGTAATCATTTCCAATCATTACCTACTTGCTTGTAATCGTCTATCGACAACACACCCCTTTATCATTGTTCCACTGCCCCACACAGCCTGACAGCAGAATTCAAGTGCAGAGCAGTTGTAAGATTTACCTGGCTTGTTAGCAGTTTGTCATCCTTTTAGAATTTTTTCCTCCCTCAAAGCACCTTCAGATGTTTAAGTTACTCATTCATATCCTTGGAGGGAGGAAAAAGAAAACTGGATAAGCTGTGTATTTTCTTGATGGCTCATCAATATAGCTAAGATGTTTTGAACTCTCAAGAAAGGCATAACTCAATTTCTGGCCAGCAATTTATGCAGTTGCCTAAGAGGGTGAGGCAAGAGAGGGCAAGGCAGTATGAGAAAAAACATCAAAGGAGATTTTCCAAATAACTATTCATTGAGCACCTATAACATTTATGAACTTCATAAAATCCCTCATTGGTGTGTGGTATTAATCCCCTTTTTTGGTAAACAAGGATGTTGCTTTTTAGACAGGTTAGTAACTTGGTCACAGTTGACTGGACTAAGAAGGGAAAAAACTGGGATTCAAACCCAGGCTTGTTTGGCTCCAAGACATATGCTTTTTCCACTTTGTCTTGTGTCTCCCAGGTACGGTTTGTCTTCATTATTCTTCCGCTTGCCATTTTGTTCCCCACTCTGTACGGTGCTGGTGGCTTCGTTCAGACTCACTACGGCATCAAAATCATGTACTGTGACTTCATCCCCTTGCACCAAACTCTCTTGTTAGACACCTCTTACCTTATAACAGTGCAGCACATCTGCTCAAGTGTCAGCAAACTTCAACTGATGCCATTTCTTTCTTTCTGCATTTTCTGTTGCTGACCCCCAGTCTCCTACACACCTGCTGACCGCCCCCCGATTATGCTACCAGATCTTCAGGAATGCCGTATTTGTCTAGTTTCAAATGTACTGTAACACCACCACCAGTTACTGCTCATGCCTTGCTTCTCAGAGCTCCTTAAAAATAGCTCGCCTAATCTTTGTCTTAAACATTAGCAAAACGAATGCCCAGCCTTAGGAGCTGTTTTACCCAGCAATGTTTTCTTCAATAGTGTAATGCTGTGTATTGTACCCTTTTGTCTGGAAGTGACTTCTTTTTCCTCCGAATGCCTGTACCTTGCCATTTTCATTCCTGTTTCCCCAGATAACATTGTCCAAAATAGGTGTTCAGTAAAATAACATTCGATACCTAGAATACATATAAGTTCATAAATAATTGAAAGGAAAAGCATAAACTTTTGGCAGCTGGTTTCTTAACAATGAAGAGAGTTCTTTGGAGCCAGACATATGCATGTGCTCAGGCGGGACATTCTCAAGATACTACAATTCCCATTGTCTTTAGTTTGGGGGCTCCAAAGCTTGAGCCAGATACACTGATTTGTTATATGAGCATTTAAGCCACTTCCTGCTCTCACTTTTGCTATTGTGCATTGCATGGAAGTTCTCAAAGGCCAGTTAAACTGTTTTCTTGGTCTGAGTTCCCCTGTTTTACTCTTAAAGTTTGAATTTTCACAATATATCATTTCTTTCATGCTCCAGACAGTGGGCATTTTTTATTTTACTAGTTTTGCCCATTGTGGGGGGGAGAGTGATTTCTCGTCTTTTCTTAGATTGCTATGTAAAGTGACTAGAAAGATAAATCTGCCCACTGAAAGGCAGTGTGATTAAACCATCTAGATCCAGACTAGAAGGGCAGATGATGAACAGGCTTCTGCCAGGGACTGGACAGCTGGATGCATTTCACAGCTCACAATGCAACCCTACTCATGAGAACAAATGAAGAGTCACAGGTCTTCAGGAAAGCAGAAGCGGGATGGTTGCAGACAGCTGAATGTAACTACCCATCTTCCCTAGAAAGTGAAAGTGAAAATTAACAGCTGTTGAATCCTGAAGTGAGATGGCCTTCTAGCCATGCACGTGCCAGGCATAGCAAGGTCCTACTGCGAATTACAGTAAAAATTGTGGTCCTACTAGAACCAGAATGCATCTCAGGTCCTGTACAACCCAGTCCAAATCACTCAGCCTGACATAAAAGGCTATTCTAATCTTTACTTATGCTGCCTACTTTCAGTACTCACTCTCCTCCAGCCGATTTCATTCCTTGTCCTTATTCTGGGAAAACCTTCCTGTTCCTAATCCTTCAAGACAACTTCAAGTCTTCCTTTCTAAATATTTCCAGCTACTCCATATAGGTTTAGTTTCAGAAGCACAGAACCCCTACACAGAGCTGTGTGTTATAAAACATGTTCATGTCTTCATTCTCTCATCAGTAGAATGTGGATCACTATCCCCAGGCTTTAGGAGTGGTTTAAGTATGAAGTGAGACAACATTTGTGTACCACTTAGTACCATCCTTATTAGATAGGACATTAATTCTATATTAGTCCTTGCAGCTCCAAAAATATAGAGCCTGTTAGGTTGCCCATGAAACATTAATTTGATAATTAATTGAAATGTTTGTGAGTCTATTTCCTGGTACAAAATGCCTACATTTCTTCACAATGCCCAGAGATGGGTTCTTTTAAACTACCTTTGAATGAGATGAAGGGAAGAATGTGTGATAAACTATAATTTAACCAACACCACTGCACAATCAAGAGAGGAAATTGCTATGCTATAGTGCCATCAGGTATACTAGGGAGATCTGTTACCTTGCTGGGAAAAGGGAGATATTTGCAACACATACTCACATACAGGGCTTAAAGACCATTAGTCTCAAGCTTTATCTGGAGTACTGTTAAGTCTGAGAGAGAAACTTGAAATTGACTTTCACAGAATTAATGAAGATTTTACGATGTGCTTGAAATTCCAGATAAATATCTGACGGACTATTTTTTTGTTGTATGGTCAGAAGGTTTTTCTTTTTCCAGAAGTCCTTTTTAAAAAGATAAATGAGCATTTAGCTGAACTTTCTACTTCTTAATTTTTGCAATGTTGTTGATAGACTGTGAATGGATACCAAGTACTATCCAAGCATTATTGACTAAAGCCAAGCATCCATGACCTCATCATTCCCTTAGTTTTTATAATTGCCTACTGGATTCCTTTCATGGTTTTTTTTTTCTCCCTTAGACCATAAATTTAATTTTCTGCAGAAAATAATTACTGGAATATGTAAGTTCCAGCCTATTGGTTCTTTGGACACTGTAGATGGAAGGGCGTCTTCTCTAAATGGGAGTGAGGATTACACAGACATGGTTCTACCCCAGTGCATGAGAAAGAAGGAATCACAACTCTTTGACACATACAGGGGTTAAATCAAGATTTGTTTTCTGGCCTTCTTGATCAAAGTGTACTAAACGGAATTGTGGTTTCCCAAAAGTTATGTCCACATTCTAATCCCCAGAATGTGTGAATGTTACCTTCTTTAAAAAGGGCGTTTTGCAAATGTAATTAAGGGTTTCGAGAAGAACTCCTGTGTTATTAGGTTGACCCTAAATCCAATGATGAAAATCCCTGTAAGAGACACCTAGAATAGAGACAGAGAAGAGGAGGAGGCAAAACTGTGGCCAAGGTGGCAGAGAATGGTGTTGCAGCCACAAACCAAGATCAATTAGAGCCATATGAAGCTGGAAAAGGCAAAGGATTCTCCCCTGGAGTCTCTGGAGGGAGAATGGCTCTGTTGATACTTTCATACTTTTCGCCTTTAAAACTGCAAGAAAATAAATTCCCGTTTTAAGACACCAGCTTTGTGATAATTTGTCATAGCAGCCACAGGGGACTCATACCCAAGGCTAGTTTTAATCTGATACTCTCCAATATCACTTTTCACTCTCTTTGATAGCAAAGAATTTTAAGTCTGTTTTATTTATACTGATTGTCCACATTTTTTCTCATCCATTAACAGAAATGACAAACATTTCTTTCTCGGATGTACTGCAGCTGCCAAGATGCTCTGCCATTGTTAATGAGAAGGTATTCTGTGTTTCTCTTTATCTCTGCAGATGACACTCCAAGAGCCTGCCAGCAGGTCATACGCTTTCTGCTGCCATAGCCTACCTGGGGTACCCTGGTCTGCTAGGATTTGTCAGGTCGTGAATCAGAGTGAAGCTGAAACAGGAAAGATTGTGAGTCTAGCTGTCTTGTTCCTCCACCAAGAGTGACAACACTTAGTCATCGTCAGTGCACTTGTGTGAATTAATCCATATCTGTGGCTTGGGAAATGAAGAGTTTTGATAAAAAGTAACATATTCCTATTTTAAGCCTTCCAAATGAGTACTTTCTACACACGCATCATTGATTTCAGAAATGGAAATATTTAAGATTACAAATGATGCCTTCTAAAAGGTAGGATGCTGATGTTCCACTCATTTAAGAAGTGTTCTAGTTCCAGTAGAATTGAACTAATCAGCAGAAATGTCAATACGCACACTTTGCAGAGGCAGATATAGAACACACCAAGGAAATTCTGGGGCTTAGATACCATTCAATGCCATACGATTAAAGTGAATGATAAATGGGAGGGAGGGGGAGAGGGGGTAAAGAGAAAAGCAACTGTTGCTGACCTATAAATTCTGAAGTAGCATTAGTTAACTGAAGGGTTTCCTGTGGCTCTCAACCAGAGGTCTGTGACAAATTGATTCTACGAGCTACATCAGTCCACCAACATGTTTTATATGTCCTGAATTCATTCTTTTAAAGTTGGATTCAGAATTTAAGACTAATAACATCACACAGTAAAATCCCAATTTGCGGCTTCTCTGAATAAAGTGAAAAGCCTGGGTCCATATAGTCGACTGTCAACAATTGGCTCACAATCTACTGAGACCTTTGAGATGCACTATTTATGTCACTGTACTCCCTCCAACTTACTCTGGGTACTTTTCTCCATTGTCCCCAATAAAAGTTGAGGTTTAAAAATCTGATTAAAACCTTTGTCAGTCTGATTTCTAGTGCAGTGACTCATTCCTTCAATGCCATTTTCAAATTTTATATGTAAAATTATCTAAGAAAAATTCTTCCCTGGCCCACAATAGAATCATTAAAGCTCTGTTCACAGACATGATTGAAGGCAATACTTCACCATTTGTAAATATGGAATGTAGTACCCCAGATTTTTGTTCTATTTTCTTTACAGTATCTTCATTTCCCAAGCTGCATGGTGTTTGATGTTTTGATCAAAAGAATATATTTTTATTTTGCATTTAAAAGAAGTATTCCCACCTCCCTCCTTTATATTCATTTGGCTCTTTACTAAAGCAGTAGTGTGGGGTGCCTGGGCAGCTCAGTTGTTTAAGCATCTGACGCAATTTCTGCTCAGGTCATGGGATCCATGGTGACAGTGTGGAGCCTGTTTGGGATTCTTTCTCTCTCTGACCATCTCCCACTCATGATCTCTCTCTCTCTCTCAAAATAAGCATTAAAAAATATAAATGGGCAAATGAATAATATCAGAAAGCAGACTATACGCAAGATCGCCTTTCAGTGCCAGGTTTTGTAGTATTCTGATGGGTGTGTGTGTGTGTGTGTGTGTGTGTGTGTGTGTGTTAAGGAGTACAGTAAAACCTTAGATTGCAAGTAACTTGCTGATGCTTGGTCTCAGGCTCTGGTGTCTGGCATAAATAACTTTTAAGAATGTTGGAAGGTGCCCACAACTGGAACTACTGTATTTTTTGTCACTTCAAAACACCTATGGATAGTCCTTTGCTTTCTATACAAGAGTAAGCTTAGGAATGCTTTGCTTCATTCTAGGCCAGGCTGCCTACAGATATAAACCCTTTCCTCTGCTGCCTTATTGACAGTTACATTAAATACAGTATATGACAAGAGTTTATTGTATACAATGTCCCCCATGCAGAAAAAGATTCCATTGAGCTAACAGGCAGCAGTGGTTCTATTAGTGATAGTGAAAGTCGTCCTACACAATAACCCTCCTCTCTCTTGTCTCCCTTACGCCAGCCATGAAGGTTTTCAGAGGTAAGTGCAGGTTAATTTATTTTGCTTTATATTTTATATGTTCTTTATTATTTTGTATTATATTGCAGTATTATAATCATTTTTATATGAATATTTTGGAGTTGTGGAGTGAGTCATCTGAGTTTCCATTATTTTTTATGGGGAAATTCACTTTGATATACAGGTGCTTTGGATTACAAGCATGTTTCTGGAATGAATTGTGCTCACAAAAATTGTATTTTAAAATTTTCCTATAGAGCATGAGATTGGGTAAAACGGCTTGTTACTACTGTGGGTTTAGGCATGCTGTCAGGCTTTTAATTAGAATGTTTCTCAGTTCTTAGTATCTGAATTTCATAAAGCAATATCACAATCAGGAGGAATACAGAACACAGAGACAATTACAGATATTGAAGTTCCTCCATGATTGTCTCTTAATGTCATCCATTTAGAAGGAGTAAGAAAAGCTCACTTGAAAATGAAATGTGGGAAAACATCTGGGGTCATTAGCAGGACGGCACAAGGAAAACCGTGTGGATTGGGTGGTAGCTCTAGGTCTATGATGAATTATGAACTCTGGGCAAGTCACTTAACCTCTCTGAGCATTGGTTTCATCTGTAGAGGTGAAGATGAAGTTCGGGTCAATGACTTTGAAACCGTGCTGTTGAAGTTTGTGAGCTATGGTGTGGCATGTGTGAAGGGGTTCTCAACCCTTGCTCCAAACAGAGAAACTGCTTTTACTGAATTTTTATATTGGAGCACAGAATACATTTTGATTTTTCAAACAGGTCTTACTGCTTAAGAACATTTGAAAGCCACTAGAGTGGATTGTCTCCACTCTCCGATGATAACTTTTTGATACTGTAAAAGATGATTATGAATTCAATTTTTACAATTAATTGAAGATGTACTCTATGCAAGGCACTATGCTGGATGGTATAAGATGAAGATTGTACATAGGCTAGCCTATATAGTCTGTTAAAAGTCCACAATAGTGACATAAGCACAGAAGTATAAAGCTCAGAAGAGGGGAAGTCTGGTGATATGTATGTATGTATGTGTGTGTATATATATATATACATATATATATATATATATACACACACACATAGACATATTAGATATGAATATATATATTAAAATATATGCATTATAGGTTGCACATGAATATATATTATATATTGATATTCTACTTATATATAAAACATATAATACACATGCATATATGCATATATTTCATATGCAACATAGAAGAATGAGGTAAATTTTGTTTTAATAGATTTATCTAGTTCATAGAACTTTCATCTCCCCTCATATTCTACTCTCCTGAATCACAATGTTTTGACACTACAGGTAATTGGAAGGTAGCTAAACAATTACTTATGTATGGATCATTGTTTCTTACCAGACTGTGTGTTAGCTTCTTGACCCTTGTGGTGGAGCAGACAATGGTTAGGGTCTGTAAGGAGGCAGGTTTGTTAAATATAGTTTTGTTTCATTAAATGGACACCCATTTTACATTCCACATCATAGAATAAGACTTAACCAAATTCCATCAAGAGATTTACCATATTTTTTTTAAAAAGTAACTTTAAAATTTCTGAATCAAGAAGGTATTTCAAGCAGTTATTTCAACTGGATCCCCTAATAGATTCAAAGATCCTCAACACCTCTAAAGGCTCACATAATGGTGAACTTTAACGACAATTTTTTCATCTTTATTTTCTGAGCAGAGCGTAGCGGAGTATCTTATGTATAAAGCAATAATTTTTGATAAAATGTCATCAATTATTTGATAGGAAGCAAACCCCTTATAGATAGGAGCTGGCAGTACTGTAAATTGTGCTACTAAATATCAATAACATGTTATCAAGTTGGCACAGGTTACATTTAACCACCAGATCTAAAATGAAACGAAGAAAATACTGACATTTTAGGATTGTAGTTGTAAAAAAACAAACAAACAAAAAAACCTATTTTAGGATAAGCCATCAACACTGATGGCTGTGCAATAAAGACAGTGGTGAAATTTTGAAAATTCATTGGTAAAAATGGAAACCCATTCTAAAATACACAGCAGTGTTAGTCATTTTCTTTACCAGAGGCTGGTGAACTTTTTCTGTAGAGGGCAAGACCAAGTGAGCCACGAGGGCTCTGTTGGAACTACTCAGTTCTGCCATTCTACCTCTTCAGCAGTAGAGAATGTATTAATGAATGGTCCCTGCTGTGTTCCAGGGAAGTATAGAAGCAGATTTAGCACCAGGGCCATAGTTTGCCAACACTGACCTATACAGTTATGAATGATTCTTGTAAATGACTTAGTTTTTCCAATGAAAATAAATTTTTTAATTTTAATAATTTTAAATTAACATTTTTTTAAACAATTAAATTTTTTTTGTTAATGTGACTCATTTTTCAGAGACAGACACACACAGAATCTGAAGCAGGCTCCAGGATCTGAGCTGTCAGCACAGAACCTGACGCAGGGCTCAAACTCACAAACTGCAGGATCATGACCTGAGCCATCCAGGTGCCCCTTAAGATTTTTTTTTTTAATACTGGGTCATAAATATTTTCTTTATTAATTATTTTTGAAAGAGAGAGAGAGACAGAGAAGCAGAGAGCAAGCAGGGGTAGGGCAGGGAGAGAGGGAGACACAGAATCTGAAGCAGGCTCCAAGCTGTCAGCACAGAGCCCGATGCGGGGCTCAAACTCGTGAACCACAAGATCATGACCTGACTGAAGTCGGATGCTCAACTGACTGAGCCACCCAGGCACCCGTATTTTTAAAAGAATCATTTTCAAGTTCTCCATTCCATGATTGCATTTAAGGAGTTAAAGGAGAGGTATCTTCTAACTTACCACATTTTAACAGTAGTTGTCAAATACAGTATTTAAACTATTGACATAATTTAATTCACATGGAATTAATTTCATGTAGTGAACTCCATCTTTGCAAAAATATTTGATATTGAGTAGAATCTCTGGCAAATATCAATGAACAATGGTAATCTGAGCTTGTCATTTTTAATGAATAATTTTATTATTTTGGGGGATTTAAAATATTGTTAGCATGAATGACTTAACATCTTTTTTGATACTAGGAAAGTGAATAAAACTTCATGAAACAACTTGATTCAGAATAATAGTGAATTCAAGAGCCTTAGGTATTATAAACCACTATGACGTGATTTAACTGAAACTACAACCTAAGTTTGAATTCTCAGCTCAGATAAAATGTTATTTACACATTTTATTCGTTTTGTACCACTCAATAACTGCCAACTCTTAAAAATATGCTGGTGGCTCAAATGAAAACATTCACTGTTCTAAAATAACTATTGAACATACAAGTAACTTTTCTTAAAGGTGTATCCTTCACCACCTGAGAGGTGGTGTGGTCTAGAAGAAAATAGCACTGGGCAGGCATTAGGAGAGCTGGCCACCAGTCCCAACATGGTATAAGTCAACCAAACAAACTGTTGCTCAGGAGCCATTAATTTACTATTCTGTAATGCAGGAACGTAATGTAATGTAGGAATGATACCATTCACCTGTGCTAGGATGATAACTTGAATTAATAGATATGCAAGTCCCTTGTAAGTTATCAATTTTTCAGTGCCTGGAACGGTGGTAAGTATTGCTGCTTCTAAATTGTGACTTAAGCTTTTGTCTTATTTGCAAGAGGGAGGAGAAAGCTCTTTTAACAATAAGTATATAATCATGTTTGGGGCCTTGCCCCTCTTTACTATATCAGAATTTCTTTCACCTTGTTTAAACTGAATGAGTGAGCATCTAAGTGTGTTCAACAGTCTGAAATGTAAGTATGATTCAGTTAGACTCTACATACATTCATCAAAACATTTCACAGGGGTCTCAATACTAAGTATGCAGTGGATGGGACAGAATCACAACAGGCAGCTTTATTTGTAGAATTTGATCCAAAACTCAGGAAAAAAATAAATAAAAAGAGCCGAGTCTCTATTATGTTAGTACACAAAATAAACCAAAAAACACATCAACATTTACCATGAGATCATTTAAATGTATTTGCAAATGATTTGATGAGGGAAACGTGATTTACAACACGGGAAACTTCTTATAACAACCACTGTAGGTCACCTAGACTAGGCTAGCAAGAATGAACAAAGTGATAGATCCAAAAGGCAACCCCCAAACACCTTCCTCAGATGGAGACTTTGGTAATTGTGGTAAAAAACAAAACAAAACACCAATTCCTGTTCTTCACCATGCTGGATGGTCATTTCGTCCATTTTTCTCCCGCAATGATGAGTCCATTTTAAATACTTCAATTATTATGAAGACACTCCAAATCCACAGAACAGCAGACACTTCCATTCTGTGCATCAAGACAAAAGTGTTAGCCAACTGAGACAGAGGATATAAATCGATCAGCAGTGTGCATTTTCATATCCAAAATGACCATCTCCATTTTGAGATAAGCTCCATGAATGCTACATGCTAGAGGAGGTGGGGGAAGGAAAGACATAGGAGATCCTCTTGAGTCCCTTTGCTAGCTCCTGCTGGCAGTGCAAGTTTATACCTCCCAAACCATGTTTGGGATTTGTCCCCTGTATTTCCAGGTTGTTCACGCAACTTAGTCACTGGACTTATTCTAAATAAAATTGTTTTCAAAAACATACACCTCAAAGATAATTTGTCATTGACAAAGCAAATCAAAAGTAGAAGAACATGAAGGCAACTCCAAAATGGGTTCCAGAAAGGTTTGCATAATAGGAACAGAGTCTCTCAGTGGTGACTATGAAGGGAACAGTACATATTTAGATATACAAATTAATGGAAATTAATGTTAATATACCTTGATAATCTCCCTAAATGAATCTCAAACCTGACCTTAAAGAAATACTAATACATAACACAGGTCTCCACATCCCCTGGTCGCTAAGTTTACTGGGGCTTGAAAGTACACATGGGACTGTGGCTCTTTTGCTATGTGCAGGTTGATATTGGCCTTTTCCTATTGGGGCTGAATTTAAAGATGGTACTTTCCAGAAGAAAGAAAAGAATCCACCTTTAGAACAGCCATAAAGAGATGACTTGGGAACCTTCCACTGATAGCTGAAGCTGAGCCAGGATTTGACAGAACCGAATAGACTAATATTTTAAATGTGCTTCATCAGGAGAATCTTCAATGTTTTGGCAGAGATGGCTGCCTAACCCCAGCTTCAAGTCAGCTGTAGCCATAGCTCTTCTCAAGCTTTGTAGGGAGGAAGGGGTCAGTTTTTAATATCAAAGACGTATGAGGATCGCTCATGGGAATTCCTCCAAAATGACAGGAAAATAATCACAATTAAATCCTGCAGCAAAAGCTTCAAGTCCCCGCATTAGATACTGTGATAATTAAAGCAAACAACTTCATAGAGCACTTTCTTCTAACACTTACAGTTTCATGAAAGGGCTTATAAATTTTTCCAGCATGAAAAAGAGATCTTTCTTTCCTTTTTAATATGCAGGTCAAAATAGCTTAAATCAGCCATAATTGGACCTAGTGTCAATTGTTAAAATTCTGTAGTTCAAAGGCAAGAGAGAGGACTGTTTTAGTCCATGTTCATTTGGAATTTACTTATATACACAGTGTGGCTCCGATCCACTCAGACATATTAACCTCCCTTGAGATGGAAATGCCTGCCTGTGTTTCCATCATGCCCCTCAGAACCTGTGCATTCAGAAACATCAGGAATGAACCTCCCGCAGGTACTCTGTGACAACTGTTCAAGGCCCAATTGTCCTCAGGACATCCAATTACCTTGCATTTGCAAGTTGTGCAGGGAGATCCAGCCATTGTCCACACTGCGCCGCTCAGCCTTGAAATGCCATAACTGTCCAGACAAGTTTTTCTGATGTCGTAGGCAATGTTATCAGCCAGGCAGGGGTCACTGACACAGCGGGGACAACACTCCCCTTCCAACATGGCTGTGTACTCACAGCTCAGATTGGGGCAAGTGAGTGGCCAACAGTCTACCTCTCCTTCCTGTAGAGAGAGAGCCAGAAATGGTTTATCTTTATTCTTATGAACAATTATGCTCCCAAAGTCCCGCCGGGGGTGGGGAGGGACAGTAATTATCATCACTGTCCTCACTGTATGTTTCTACTTCCACCTTTATGGGTATAATGTGCTTCCTCCTTGAAGAGCTCCCATAGATTAGATATCACCTCCTCCATGGTACTTTTGCTGACTGTCTATACTTCAGCCTGAGAAAGAGGCAGGTCCACATCTGTGTGCCAATGGCACCCCATAACTATTTTTTATCATCACATTTATGTTCCTTATCAGTACAACTCCAGATTAAGTTTTGAGCATTTAGGCTTTGGGCTTGTTTCTTTATCTCCCTGATGCTTAGCACAGTTTTGGTCAAAAAAATGCTAATTGAATGAACAAATAAGTGCATAGGTGATAAGGTGATGGCTAGTGTCTTAAGAGAAATTAACTTCTCTTAAGGTCAAAGCGGAACCTGAAGCACTGTAATATTTCAACAACATCATAAACTGAGTTCTTAGTATCAAATTTAAAATTGAGACCAGGAGAACTACTTCAGAATGGTTTTGAATGTGACATTTAGCTAGTGACATCACTAACATGTAGCAAGGTATTATAGTTCAGATGGAGCCTCTGTGTGTTTCAGAGTCTGGCAACTGTGGCTCCATTGAGCTGCCTATAACTATTTCTCTAGCCGCCTCTTCAGTTATTATGGAAATTCATTATAATTTATGAAAACTCACGCCTAACGATTTGGTCAGCTACATAACAGACAAGGTCTATCATGCTCACCATTATATCATCCAGAGTCTATTTAGTAAATATAACCCACAGTATACTCAATTATTAAGCTACGTGTTCAACATCTTCAGTTTTCCCAGGAGATATTAGCCTTAGGGGCTAGGGATGGACATGGAAACACTTCTGAAATTCAATGAAAATTTCATGTCTGAAATTAATCCCAATTCTTCTAAGTGCCTGATGACTGACTTCTTGAAAAAGAAATGCAATTTTCCAGACTGATATAGTTGTGTTAGGTTCAGTTGCCCTTGGATGGGAGCTTGAAAAAAAATGGCTTTGATTTGAATATATCTGAATTCTACTCCTCAGTATTAGGGGTGATTCAGAAGAATGTATTCTACTAAGATGATCTGCACATTCACCAGGAGACTTTAGAAAATCTGAGAGAAATTTACAGTACAATTTCTCTAAATGCTTACTTTCATACAGAATTCACGGACTAAATCACTAATTTTAGAAAATGTTAAACTATGGAATCCTGCTTATAGGTTCTATTACAAGTAGACTTGGTTGTGACTTTGTTCCAATAGTTATGACTCCCTCATAGAAGGAACATAAGATTCACTAGGATTATATAGCCAAACAGTCTTTGCATCCTTTGAAAACTTTGTGGTATGATTTGAAAGAGAAAGAACTAGGTCCAGAAATTTAGTCTTTTCTTCAGACATTCTCAAATCTGATTATACCATTAGTATCTTTATATGAAGATCCAAAATTACCTCTACTTGTTCTATATGAAGGTTTAGCATCTGAAACATCTAGAGAATGTTATCAGTAGTGACTTCTGTATGCTAAGTACCTTCTATGTGTCAAGCACTGTATTTGCACTTCACATATGTTCTCTCATCTTCCTAACAGTCCTACAAAATTGGTATTCCACTTGTGTACAAGGAAAGAATGATCAGTGCAAGGTGAGGATTTGCCTGAGTTAATAACACAGAGCTAGCAGGTGGGAGAAGCGAGACTGAATTCTAAGTCTCTATGACTCCATCCCTGATATTTCTACCATGTTCTGTTATGTCTCCTATTGAAACTTTTAATGGTTAGGTCCCAAGAAATCAAAGATTTGGCTCTTTAAGAACTACAAGTCCCGGTCAAGGCTTTGAAAGTTTTCTATCATGCAGAGATTTCGCTTCATCTGGATTTGCCAAAAAGTAGGTGTAAACTAACATAAGTTGAGCCAAATCTGACCCATAAACACATTCTTTTAGTCTTGTATATTGATTTTTTTGTTTTGTGTTTTAATTCCAGGACAGTTAACATGCACAGTTATATTGGTTTCAGATATACAGTATAGTGATTTCAACTATTCCATACATCACCCCGTGCTCATCAGAAGTGCACTCCTTTGTCCCCGTCAGCTATATCACCCATCCCCCCATCCTGTCTTTGTATATTGTTTTAAATAGTAGAATCTGAATGTCTTTAGGCAGAGCATATGCCCCGTAGTAGCCACAAGACTCAAGTTTCCTGAGTAGGATCAAAAATAGCAGAAACTAAAACCCATAAGCAACTGAGTTTGCAACCTTTCCAGAGTAAAGGGAGAAAACATTCTAAGGGAAGCTGACATACCAGACACCGGCACTGCTGGCAGCTATGAGTCCAATTGTCTCCGCTTCGATAGAGCTTGTGTCCATTTTGATCTAAACATTGGCTTGTGACCCTGGTGTCACACTCTGGGCAACAGAAAAGGTCAACGCTTGGATTCTGGCAATCACAAGCTGTCCGGCGGCAGAAGATCTTTCCATCCTGTTTAGAGATGAGGTTAAGGAGGTTACATCATTAGGGAAACAAGGTGGCTGCACTAGGAAAGGGAAACCTTATAAACAGAGCACATAGGAAGGATTTCTTAGAGTCCAAGTACTCCCCTGTCCACCTTTCATTTTGTTTAAAACAGATGCACGTGTGTGCACTCACACATATACACACCCTGTCTTTCGCTAACCTTGCCTGCAGAGCAGCTCATGTAAAAATGGAGATATTTCTAAATTCAAAAAGTCGTATGTTCCTTGAAACTTTTTTCTTAAATGTTTCCAAAAATTACATTTCTAAGTAAAATTACAATTAAACCAAGGATTTAAAAATGCATATATGTTCAAGAACTCGTTTAATGGGAAAACTATGCTCCTGTATTTTTCCCAGATTACAATGATACCACCAAATACATTCAAATGTATTCATCTAATTTTATCTCTGTCTCAACTCTGGGAGGAAGTCTGACTTTACCCTTTTTTACAGAAAAATTAACTGAGGCCAAGAGAGGCTAAATGACTTATCCAGTATGGAGTTAAAGATCTCTAAGGAGCATCACCAGGGCTTCCGGTTTCAAAACAATTTTTCTTCTACAAGATAGGCTTTAGGCTATTTATTACAAGGGGCTATATCAGGTGCCCCTTACACCCTAGGTGCCCAAGTAATAGGCACAGTACAATTTCTGGACTAATGGCCCTGAACACTCATAAAGACTTGAAGTTCAACAGCACTCAAACATTAACAGTACATTTGCAGGGGTGCCTGGGTGGCTCAGTAGGTTAAGCCTCTGACTTTGGCTCAGGTCATGGTCTCATGGTTAGTTGGTTCGAGCCCTGTGTCGGGCTCTGCGCTGACAGCTAAGAGCCCGGAGCCTACTTTAGCTTCTGTCTCTCTCTCTGCCCCTCCCCTGCTTGTGCTCACTTTTTCTCTCTCTCAAAAATAAACTATAAAAAAAATGATCGTACATTTGCAGCATACACCCATTATACATCTGTTGCTTACAATAACTTCTCACTTCAGACAATGAAGACACTGAAAATGTAAGATGTGTGGCCACCATGTGTGGTTATGACTGCTTTGCTGAATATTTAAAAACTAAAGAATCTCAGAGCCAGGACACATAACCAAGGACACATAACCAAGCCTCCTGGGTCTACACTTGAAACTTCTCTAGAGCAACCATATCAAGTCATCATGCCTATGCTTGAAGTTCTCCAGTCTCAAGGAAGCCACCACTATGGATGGCATTCAATGTATATATCTCTGTTCATGTCTGAATGTTAAAAACTGGACTTCTTTTTGCCTCTATCCACTGATATTTGCTCACACTCTTGCTAATCACAGAACTCCCAATCCCCTCTGCCACACTTTCAACTTTCAACTCTCCCATTTGTAGAAGAGAGCATTTATGTTTCCACTGAATCATTTCATCTCTGGATTATCTCTTAATTTTTTGACTAGTACCACTAGTTTTGAATCCTTTCACTGTTATAGTTGTCTTCTTCTTCTTCAACAGTTTAAGCATTTCCAATATAATAATAACAATACTCTACCTTGATTTTAACATTTATTTTGTGCCGTACATTGTGCTTTTATATGCATTAGCACATTTAATCTTTTAAGGTTATTTTAATTTTTGAGACACACACACACACACACACACACACACACACAAAGGATCTGACGCAGGCCCCACGCTAACAGCAGAGAGCCCGATATGAGGCTTAAACCCAGAAATCACGAGATCGTGACCTGGATCTGAAGTCGGATACTTAACCCATGAGCCACCCAGGCATCCCAGCACATTTAGTCTTGATAAATCTGTGGAGTACAATTTACACTCCATTTCTCAAATGAGGTAGCTGAGTAAAAGAACTAAATATAATTCTTCAGTAACAGTCTGACCAGCAGTGAATTGGGACTCATGGTCACCTTGTTTTAAGCTCTATGTGTTCTTTAAAGTAGGCTGGTTTCAATATTTACTTCCCTACTTACTATAGCATGTCATGATGTTGATTTATATTGAAGTTAATGAAGACTAAAACCTCATTAAGCACTATCCCTATCTTGTGTACTCAGTTGTTTGGGGGCAGCAACTATAAAACCTGATATTTATCCTTATTGTATTTTACCTTGTTAGATTCATTTCATCTCTCTTCCTGTCACAATGTTTTCTAAATGCTGTTTCTGTCATCCACCATAGTTTGTCCTCCTTCATAGCCTAGTGACATCTCCAAATTTGATGGATCTGCCCTCAGGGTCTTCATCTACTTCATCGATAACAATGTTGAATAGGACAGTGCTCACTGAGACAAGTTTACTGTCAGCTGAAGTGGAAATCTTTAAATACTTTACATTTTTTTATGGAGAATGGAAAGGAGACCTGCTGGCTGTGTATATAACGACATAACAGGTTGAAAAATGCTTTTCCTCAAAGCATGTGCATTTTAGCTACTATTGCATAAAATGACAAGAAATCATAATTTTCTAACTATCAAGGGATGACAGATTACACAGACACACACTCAAGTTAAACAAATGCATTGAGTCAGAGATTATAATTAGTCTGGACAAAGGACTCTCCAGATTCTAGGACTCTTCCAACAATAGGCCCTTATTTTAACTCAGTTATGTATTTTGCTCGTGTAACCATTGCCCAGAATGACTCCCTAGTGATTTATTTTAACCAACAGAAGCTAAAAAAAAGTAACGGTAGCTACCATATAAAATCATGTGGTCAGGCCAGCTACTGAGGTCACAGTATTACTCTCCCCAAGTATAGAATGATTGGGCCTCCATAACCTAAAAGCTCTATCCACAAACCACGGTAAACAGGGACACATTGCTTTAGAAGAGGCTATTGTACCACAGGCAGTAAGGCCCAATCAGAATGTTAGGTTTCTCTCTGCATGTGGGGATTAAAAGAATGAATAAGAATAAGTGGATAGCCTCCAGGGTTAGTGCAAAATAAAGCAATTTCCTATCTCATCAATTATGTGAAAATGCCGAATAGGCCCCTCTTAGGTTCTAACATATTTTAGAACAATGGCTACGTTCATTCTGCCTTTTGAATTACAGAGTAACTGTCAAGAAAATCATTTTTAATAATGAAAATGTCACAGGTGGCTCCATTAATTCAATGAGAATGCCATTACAAAACCTCAGCTAACAGAACACAGCCACACTAGCATCTAAACTTGGCAAGACAATTGAGCTCAAAGTTGGTGAGTAATCTTTCTCATGCTAGATCTCTGGGGTCATTCCCAGAGCCTGACCTCAGTCCTAGCTGGATTGGTCAGAACAAGCCCCATCTAAATGCCAAAGATGTATTTTTTCACCCTTCTGCTGTAGAAGCTAAATGCTTTTATGTAATTTTATAATGGATTTCAGCTATAAACAATGACTACTATATTATTTAAATTGCTCCTGAATTTTAAGAAGCAGGGACATACACTTTCCCATCAAATAAAAAAGGGATTTATTCTTACACCATGGAAAGTTACAGGTTTTATACTATAAATTACACATTTTATTACTGAATAGTTAACACATTATTTACTCCAGATGGCATAATATCACTTTTCTGCCACAGTTTTGAAACTTTCAAATCAAGAAGGTGGAGGTCTTGGGGTGCCTGGGTGGCTCAGTTTGTTAAGTGTCTGACTTGATTTCAGCTCAGGTCATGATCTCACAGTTCATGAGATCCAACCCAACATCAGGCTCTATGCTGACAGTGTGGAGCCTGCTTGGGATTCTGTGTGTCTGTCTGTCTCTCTCTCTCTCTCTCTCTCTCTCTCGCTGCCCCTCCCCAACTCACACACATATGCACACTCTCTCTTAAAATAAGTAAATAAAAACTTAGGTAAGATTATTTATGTAAATTCAATTATAATATAACCTGGGTTTGGCAAACTGACACCTACAGTCTAAATTCAGCCAGTCACCTGTTTCTGCAAATAAAGTTCTATTAAAACACACCTTCCCTTGTTCATTTACATATTTCCTTTGGCTGTTTTCACACTCTAATGGCAGAGTTCAGTATGTGAGACAGAGACCTGACAGTTATGCAAAGACCATCTGGCCCTTCATAGAAAACATTTTTTGATCTTTGATATAAAGAGTAAAATTAGGAGTGGTACTCTAGACCCATCTATTCTACCTTCTCACATACAAATTTTTGTGTTGTGATATCCAGTCTTTACAAAATATTAATTTGGCTTCAGGTTACACCACACAACCAGCCCTCTCTAATTAGCACTTCTCTAATAAAACTCTTAACAGTCATTGATTCCAAATGTCTCATTTTAATGAAGAGGAAATCAGGTCCAGAGAGGGGAAAGCACTTCTCTCACAGAGCAAATTAATGACAAAACAGGAACCAGACCTCACTCCAGACATTCATAGCAATGATGTTCCAATATGCTAAAGGGTAGGATAAAAGGACTTCGCACAACTCAAATCAGAAGGATTCTTGAGGCAATGGTTCTCAAATGTGGTCCTCTGACAAGCAGCATTAGAATCTCCTGGGAACTACTTAGAAATGCAAATTGTTGTGCCCAAACCCAGACTCACCAAACAAGAAAGTCTATGGGGTAGAGTCAGTGATCAAAGTTTCACAAACCCTCCAGGGGATTCTGGTCCAAGGAAGAGTTTGACACCTCTGATGGAGAAACAAAGCAATGAAAAGGCAGGATTTGGAACTACATGCAGTAGAAGTATTAAGTGAGGATAACAGAAAAGACGACCCTGTTCCTTGACAGGACCCCTAGAGTTTTGAGGGTGAACTAAACTTGCCAATTTGTTCATGTTTCAAAGAAAAGGAAGCACAATTTTAGGGCTGGCACAGCCAACTCCTTCCATCAAGAACACCCTAGAGAGGAAGGTATTGACAATGTCACTGGTTAGGTTTAGAGAGCAAAGCAAAGCAAAGCAAAGCATTTTTAGGAGTAAACTGCAGGATTTCAGAAAGCTAACCTCTACCCTGGCCCCAGGCACAAGCTGATCATCCCTGTTCTTCACTCTACGAATGGGTGCCACAGGGAGAACGGCAGGGTTATTTTATTGTCAGCTCCTTGCAGACGGGGCTTTCTTCTTGCCTGAAGGAAACACAGGAACCCCTTAGGTTTCCCTAATCTGGTCACCTTCCTCAGTTTCTGAGCAAAGGCTTGTATAAGGCCAGGTCACGTGGTCAGCATTCCAGACAATCTCATGGCAAAGATCCTCTCCACTTTACCCTTCTTCTGTGTTGCCACAGGAATTTGGCCCTCCACTTGCAGAGCGCAAGTGGTTATTTATGGTATCTATTTCCCTATCCATCTCTAGTACTACATTTAGTTAAAGGATGAATGTTATTCACTTTTCAACTAAGAAAATGAACAAAACAAAACAATCCTGCAGGCAGCACAGAAATAAAATCTGGTCTTCACAGCTTGTTTTCTCCCACTGGATTTTCCAGTTACTACTAGAAGTAGATGAAGGTGTAGGAATAAATGCAAGCCTAACTTGCAACCCTGGCTCCTTCTCTGATCATTGGCACCGGAACACTTTTGACCCAGGAAAATGGGGCAGCTAAGTTGCAAATATGCCACTCTGGAGCTTCTGCCCATGGAATGAGGGCACACATGGCCACAGAGAGTGAGTGTCTGACATTATCATTTATCAAGACCCATGACTTAATTTCGGTGTTATCTTTCATGTGATCTTCTGTCTCTAACCCTTCTTCGGGTTCTCATCTTTACTCTCCTGAACCTTCAATTCAGTCTAAATGGTACCTCTCCATTTAGTTTGGATCTCCTCAGTCCTTCTACTGTGCTGTCGATCAGACTTTGGTTGGGCCATGCCAATCCTCAACAAAAAGTCACTCATGATACTCTGCTGTCCACAGAATAAAGTCTGAATTCCACTGTCTGGCTCTATCTGTAACCTTTCTCTCTCGGCTTATTATCAGTTATCCCCCTCCCATACTCTTCTTTTTTTCTGATATTCTAAGCCCACCATTTACTTCATATTTTCCTTAACACATGCAATGTTTCTGCATCTTTGTTCTTGCTATTCCCTCTGCTTGGGATTCACTTTCCCCACATCTCTACTTGGCTAAATTTCTCATCCTTGAAGGTCTCACTCAAAGGTCACTTCCTCTGTGACATCTTTCCTTATTCCTTTCTGCATCCTCCTAGAATACAATAATACTTCCCTTTTCCATGTCCCTATAACAAATCATTCATGACTACAAGGGCATGTCAGGTGACTGTGTATCCATTTGTCTATTCATCTCCATAACCAACAATATAATATGACCATTCATACTAAAATGCTGCAGTTTCCAAGAAGTTAAAAACCTGAGACCTCTCTATCTTCCCATGTAGCACAGGTAGAAAATAAAGATGTCTCCTAAGGCTCTGGACAAATTTATGAATGGAAGAGCCACAGATGGGTATCTGTGAAAAGAAACTGGGATATAACTAAGATTTAGAGGTCAAGCCCAAAGAGACCACCATTTTTCACTCTGTGGTCTGGATAATGCTAGAAGAACATGGGTTCCAAGCAATTTAGCAATCTTTCTGGGCCTAATCAACTAAGTGGTCTAAAGATGCATAAAATTACTGTCACTGTTAAGGAAGCACATGGCATCTAAAAATCCCAAATCCATTTGGGCCTACTGTTATTGCCGAACTCCATTAAGTTGTGGACATGTTTCAAGACTTCTTTTTCAATTGGCATGAAACACTAGTAGCTAACCTGGTGTACTGACTCTCAAGGGGGAAAGAGGCCTTTAAAAGAACTTTGAGTCTTCTTTGGTAAGTGATTAGTCATGGAGACAGCTCTCTGCAAGTCTCTGAGCTAGGTACTTCAAATTTATCTTGATCTTAATTCACTCTCACAGCAAATGTGTCTGCAGATATTAACCCAGTCTTACTGATAAAAACATGGCTCAGAAACATAAAGAATCTTGCAGAGTTCACAGAACCACACCCATGTGGAGCAGTAAGGCTGGGAACCCATTTCTCTAACTAGAGACCTTGGAATTTTGTCATGGATATCTCGGTTTCAGGTCTACTGCCACCACTTACTTGTGTGAAACTTGAGTTTCTTATTTCTTCTGTAAAGTAATAATAATATTTACTTCATGAGGTTGTTTTCAAAGTATGAGCAGATACTTATAAGAAATGTTCCCTCATTTCTACCTCCATGCTTAGGACAGAAGGAAGATCCTGGGGCTGAGGAAGAGATTGCCAAACCGTATCTATACAGAATTATCCAATAACATTGTTCCCCCTACCCTCTCTTCCCCACCAGTTGTCTTAATTTCCATGTGTCCTTTATAAATCATATTAACTTTTCTAAATCTTATCAGAACTTCAGATAATATGTGGCTAAGTTACAGGAGAAATTATTTGGGCTATACTATGTACTATCATTCAATAGTACCTATTTAAACGCCCTTTTTCATGGATGTCCTAATTATTTATTGCAGGTTCTTTATCTTGCAGGTTCTTGTCCTGGTAAGCCTGACCATAAATCATATATTGAACCAGGGGCACCTGGGTGGCTCAGTCGGTTAAGTGTCTGACTTCATTTCAGGTCATCATCTCACAGTTCTTGAGTTTGAGTCTTGTTTTGGGCTCTTTGCTGACAGCTCCGAGCCTGGAGCCTGCTTCAGATTCTGTCCTGTCTCTCTCTGCCCTTCCCCCACTCACTCACTGACTCTCTCTCTCTCTCAAATCTAATATTAAAAAAAAATTATATAGAGAGCCAAAAACTAGGGAAAGAATTTGAAAGATTTCACTCCAAGTTTACCATTTTTTCTAGTATTTATCAATCCTTTCTGTTGAATATTTATCATATTAACATAATATTAATAATATAATAGTGATTCAATATAATAATTTTCAGGGTGTCTGGGTGGCTCAGTTGGTTAAGCATCTGTCTCTTGATTTCGGCTCAGATCATGGTATCATGGTTGTGAGTTCAAGCCCCACATCAGGCTCTGTGCTTGAAATCCTCTCTCTCCCTCTTTCTGCCCCTCCCCTGCTCGCTCTCTCTCTCTCAAAATAAATAAATATACTTAAAATAATTTAACATTATAATTTTCATGCTGTATTTCATATTTAAAATATATAAAATAACACAATTAGATGACAGAATACAAAAGCAATAAATATTCAGCATAGGTTTGAACCTTTCCATGTAAAACTTATGTTTTAAGAAAAATTCCTACTGTTATATACATAAAATTAATGGACTCAAAAGACTAATGCTGGTGTACTCAGCTCTATAGTGATATTCAGACATCCTGAAGTGCCTGACATTTTTTTTTTTTTTTTTTTTAAGTGCCTGACATTTTTAAGCAGGTGTTAGAATAGCTGAAAACCTTGTGGAAAAATGCAATGTTGTGAAATCCGGGTTACTTTTAAACCATTTAAATATTTAAACCCTCAAATATGAAATTGACCCAAATTATCACTCTTTGTAGTGTAGAGAATTTGAAAGAATAATTTGTACATGATGACATACTAATCCTATTTCAATGTATAATATGCAAAGAAATGTATACATAATACTTATTGTAAAGTAAATGTAGAAATGCCAGCTGCTGGCAAGAAACAAAAGAAAATCCTGGAAAGGATTTGAAAGGTCTATATGAATAATGATACTAAGCCACAAACTAAAACATTTTGGAAAGGGTGAGAGAGAAATACTGAGGGCATAAATGTCACTAGCAGTTTCCAGACTTACAGAATTTTAGAGACAGAAAGAACTTCTGATATCATCCAGCCAATTGTACAGCTGAGGAAAAAGGCTCTGATGCTAAGTTGTTTGCTCAAGGTCACGAAGCCAATTACTAGCAATGCCTGGAATAGAATCCAGTTCTTCTCATTCCTGGTGGAATGCCTTGAAGTTGCATATTCCAAGGAGTTTAAGGGAAGAGAAAAGAACCCAGGAATAAGAGTAGAGTGAAAAAGGTTGATTTCTGGCTTTGTCTAGGTTTAAATTCAACTTTCTTCTAAGTCTAAATGAGGGAGATGATATTCCATCTTCCAAGTATAATACAGGAATCATATAGCAGAGTATTTATTTTGAATACTATCTAAAGAGGCTTATTGTCCTTGGATAATATAAACACTGGGTCAAAATAAGAAGATAAAAGCACTTTAATTTAGTGGCTAATATAATCTAGGGAAAAATGCACCAATTTCACCTTTAGCATGCCAGGACACATTTCATTTATAGTCTCTCTTTGAAGGACAATTTTGAAGCATCATAAAGAAGTTATTAATCTCTTTATGATATGACAACACTGGTCGTGTATGAGATTGAGTGGCTTCTGACATCTGGCTTGTATAGTTTTTTTCTCTTCATAGTCCTACATTCTTTGATTCTTCTTTTAATATGTATTCCATCAACTAAAGCCTACAACATAAGAAGTATTTATGAGTGCCTAGCTCAAAGACTTTCCCTACCATAGTCTGCAAATAATTTTTCCACTGTCTTTTGGCATCTGGAGTTTTGGAGGAAAGTCTGAAGCCAACCTGAAATTTCCCAGGATACGCTGACCTTATGCTGTCCTGATGCTTATGGCACTAGTACTGGTCCTGATGGCTTTACAATGATTGGTCTTGTTATAGTAAGAGAATCCTTTTGGTGTACAAATCAGTCATCCTTCTCTTTTATCTATGAAATTGGCTTTGTTGCATTTGTTGTGTTGTCTTCAGGAAAACCCACTACGTGTTAAATCATTACTGTCAGCTTCCATATCTGTCACGTAATCATATTTCTTCTCCACCTTTCCCTTTCATACTTAGTGGGTTTTCCCCCCTCATCTCTGTGGCAGCAGTACTGGTTTGATTCCAAAAAGCTTCTGAGGTAGTCTTCATAGTGCAGAGATTTTCCCCTCAATTCATTCTCCAGGAGCCGCTTTCCTTCTCCTTCTCGTTTAATGCTCTTGCCTTTTTGTCTATCTTGTTGGAATTCTTGCTTTAATTTCTTTGAGGGTCTAAAGAAGTTTTATCTAAATGTTTCTTCACATGTATGATCTAATTTTGTTCAAGTACGTATTCTTAATTTGTACTCCACACTCCCATTTTTGTAATATCTATGCCTAACTCCCATGTTTGTTTGTTTGTTTTCTTTCTGGTCATCATTGAATGAAGGTGGCTCTTTCTGAAACTGCCTGAGAATTTCATGATGCTGCCACTTTTTCTCCTGATCACCTGAGCATTTTTAAAATTTCTAATTGAAGTATAGTTGACATACAATAATATATTAGTTTCAGGTGTACAACATAGTGATTTTATAATTCTATACATTACTCAATACTCTCACCACAATAAGTATAGTCATCATCTGTCACCATATCATATTATCACCATATTATTGACTATATTCCCTATGCTCTACTTTTCATTTCCATGTTATTTATTTTATAACTAGTTTACACCTCTTAATCTCTATCTCTAATTTCACCCATCTGCTCAACCCCCTCTCCTCTAGCAACCATCAGTTCTCTTTATTATGAGGTTTCTTTTTTTGTTTGTTCATTTTTTTTTCCAGATCCCACATGAGTTAAATCATATGGTATTTATCTTTATTTGACTTAGCCTAATACTCTCCAGGTCCACCCATGTAGTTGTAAATGGCCAGATTTCATTCTTTTTCATGGCTGGGTAATATTCCAACATTTCATACATGCATATGTATACCAAATCTTCTTTACCCATTCATCTATCAGTGGACACTTGGTTTGCTTCCATATCTTGGCTACATTAAATAATGTGGCAATAAATACAGGAGTGCATATGTATTTTCAACTTAGCATTTTCATTTTCTTTGGGTAAATACCCAGTAGAATTACTGGATTATAGGGTATTTCTATTTTTATTTTTTGAATAACTTCCACAGTGGTTGCACCAATATACATCCTGACCAAGAGTACAGAAGGGTTTCCTTTTCTTCATATCCTTGACAACATTTGTTATTTCTCGTCTCTTTGATACTGGCCATTCTTACTGGTATGATGTGATATCTCATTGTGGTTTTGATTTGCATTTCCCTGATGATTAATGATGCTGAGCATCTTTTCATGTGCCTACTGTCCATCTGTATGTCCTATTTGGAAAATGTCTATTCAGATATTTGCCCATTTTTTTTAATATATGAAATTTATTGTCAAATTGGTTTCCATACAACACCCAGTGCTCATCCCAAAAGGTGCCCTCCTCAATACCCATCCCCCACCCTCCCCTCCCTCCCACCCCCCATCAACCCTCAGTTTGTTCTCAGTTTTTAACAGTCTCTTATGCTTTGGCTCTCTCCCACTCTAACCTCTTTTTTTTTTTTTTTTCCTTCCCCTTCCCCATGGGTTTCTGTTAAGTTTCTCAGGATCCACATAAGAGTGAAACCATATGGTATCTGTCTTTCTCTGTATGGCTTATTTCACTTAGCATCACCCTCTCCAGTTCCATCCACGTTGCTACAAAAGGCCATATTTCATTTTTTCTCATTGCCACATAGTATTACTGCTAGGAATTTATCCAAGGGATACAGGAGTACTGACGCATAGGGGCACTTGTACCCCAATGTTTATAGCAGCACTCTCAACAATACCCAAATTATGGAAAGAGCCTAAATGTCCATCAACTGATGAATGGATAAAGAAATTGTGGTTTATATACACAATGGATATTTGCCCATTTTTAACCAGATTATTTTTGGTGATCAGTATCAGTTCTTTATATATTATGATATTATCTCTATCAGATATATTATTTGCAATATCTTCTCTCATTCAGTAGACCTTTCCATTTTATTCCTGGTTTCCTTTGTTGTGCCAAAGGCTTTTATTTGTTACAATCCTAATAGTTTATTTTTGCTTTTGTTTCCTTTAGCATGAGGAGACATGTCTAGAAAAATATTGCTAAGGCTGATGGCAAAGAAATTACTGCCTATATGTTCTTTTAGGAATTTTATGGCTTCAGGTCTCCTATTTCGTTCTTTAATCCATTTCAAGTTATTTTTGTATATAAGTGTAAGGAAGTGATCCAGTTTCACTCTTTTGCATGTAGCTGTACGATTTTCTCAACATAATTTATTAAAGAGACTGCCACCTTTGTTGTAGGTTAACTGACCATATGAGTGTGGATACATTTCTGGTCTCTCTATTCTGTTCCAGTGACCTATGTCTGTTTCTGTGCAAGTACCACACTGTTTTGATCAATATAGCTTTATGGTGTATCTGAAATCTGGGATTGTGATACCTCCAGCTGTGTTCTTTCTCAAGTTTGCTTTGGCTACTTGGGGTCTTTTGTGGTTCCATAAAAATTTTAGGGTTATTTGTTCTAGTTTTATGAAAAATACTAGGGACTTCCCTGAATCTGTAGACTGCTTTGACTCTGCTTCTTTGAATAGTAAACCTTGACCCTTTGCTGGCTTGTATAATTCTGCTATTATGTGATTTAGTTTTATTTGAATTTGAAAACAAGAGTATGGTTTAACAGCCAGTATTTCTGTCTCAGTCTTGACTTCTTAGCCTCAAAGATGGTGACGCCATTATAGTCCATTTGGATGCTTATGTGTTGGAGCTACTGCTTATGAAATTGGATTAAAATACTTCTAGATGCAAATAATAGAAAAAAGCAGGGCCACAAATTCATTTTTTTGAGAATGATCTACAGAATTTGATTTAGGGTTTTTAATTTAGTTTCTTTTTTAAAGAACTTTTTAGAGCTTTTTTTTTAACTTAGCTTCTTTTTTTAAAAAAAAGTTTTATTTCTTTTGAGAGAGAGAGAGTACATGAGAGTTGAGCGGGGCTAGGGAGGCAGTTCAGAGAGGGAGAGAGAGAATCTCAAACAGGCTCTTTGCTGTCAGCACAGAACCCAATGCAGAGCTCAAGCTCACAAACTGAGATTATGATTTGAGTCAAAACCAAGGGTCGGATGGACACTTAACTCACCAAGCCACTCAGGCACCCCTTTAATTTATCTCCTAAATCAAAGCTGTCCTCTCCTTCCACAAGTTCTTGGAAGCTATGCTATTAATGAGTAATAAATGCAATTGGAAAACGAAGAAACAAAGAAGGAAATCTTCCCTGTATTTTATTCATAAGGTGGTGGGGTGGTGATAGAGGTGCCATTACATTAACAATATAAGATTACAAGGATTGTTCATTTTTTTGTGGAATTTCAGTCTAATCCTCTGACTTTGGCAAGAGTTTAAAGAGTCAAAGCAGAATAAATCAACTTATATTGCTTGGATTATTAGCATAATTAATTAATGAAATTTTGGGAAGTTTTAATGATTGCTAAGTTCCCTCCCATGGGCCTAAATAAAACAAAAACTGAAAAAGATATTTTGGTTTCACACAGTACTCAAGACTCAACAAAAATCTCTTATTGATTCCAGAGACTGGGGCTCTGCAAATCCTAAAAAGGATTTCCAGGTCAGGTTGTGATCATCCTCGTAAGTTTGGGAAAAACAATATTTTCTAGAAAAGCACTAATAAAGGAATTCCTTCTTGTTTTGCTGGCTGAATGGAGACCTAACTGCCAACCTTTTCTATATACCTTTCTCAACTATTTTAAACCACAACAAGCTTTTCTTTCTGTTAAAAACTTTGCCCTTTGTGTCACTAATATAGTACTAAGGTTACAGTTTGAGCTCAATCAGGTTAGATTGCCTATTTAATCAGTTTTAAATACATGAGCAGATATCATCTGTGGAGAGTTATAGGACTTGTGGCAGAATAAGAAAACAATGAAATTTGGGGCAAACTACTAGAATTCAAGTCCCAGCTTGGATATTTATGTATTGTGATATTTAGGGTACATTACTTGCCCTAAAACTCAGAAACTTTATCTTTCAAAGCTGTGCTATAAGAATTAAGTGTGATGCTGTTTTTAAATTACAGGGTGCTTGGAACAGAGGAGGTGCTCAGTAAATGGGGTCACTGGACCTGTGTTTGGATGTGTTGAACGAGATGCATGTATAAGGTAAAAAGTGAGCATGATGGAGTAATGATCTAAACACTTGGTAATGTAGCTCTCCTAAATGGGTGCTCCCAGGTCCTTTGGAGGTGTGGTAGACTTGAAGACAGGTGAATGAAGGTTCGTTTCCATTCTATTCCCAGGGAGCTCTCTGAATTTATCAGGACACCAGCTCCCTAAGAGACTACTAAACAAGTCATTTCTTGTGGTTCCCATGCCCATAAAGCCCAAGATTAAAAAGTCCCATCCACAGACATAAAAATACAATGCAAGAGCTACAGTAAAGCAGTTTCAAAGGAAAATGAATAAGCAAGATCAACAAAAGAAAAAATAAAGCACAAGGAAATCAAACATTTTAATAGGCCCATTTTGCAAAGCATAAAGCTAAAACCGGGGGATGACAGGCTTATTTTCATAAGCATTAAACTCACTTCCAAACAACTTAATGTAAGGAATAGCCAGCCCAGCAGTGAGAACGGAAAGAAGACATCATTTATCAGAAGGTCTCATACTATCATTTCCATTTGTTCAGAACAGAGGTCCACCTATCTCTGACCGCTGGAAGCAAGCCTATGTGCCTTGCTTTTCTGGATGATGTTACCACAAAAATAAGCAAGTTCATGCAGGTGATCATTTCAGGCAAAGAGTAGTTTTAATCAGCAAGTCTGTGTAAGTGTGGAATGAGAGCTCATTAAATCTCTCACCCAACCAACCTAAAAGGCACTGCGGGCTCTCGGTGGGAGCACCAACATTGGTTTCTCTGCCCTACTCCCCCTGTGCTCTGCAGTCTCTTCTCAACTGCACACCTCACTTCTCACTAATGGCATGATCAATTCAAAACAGGTTTGCCTGCCACTCAGCATCATCATTAGCTGTAGCATGGATTAGAATGAGAGAAGCCTTTTCAGAAACTACAGGAGACCAGCAAGTCAACGCCTGGGGGAAAGAGGTGGGGTGGAAGAGAAGAGTGAAGGGAGGAAAAGAACAGTTACAATTCCTGCCGCACTGTATTAGTCTCACCTTGCAGGAACAGACAGAGCACCTGTCTTCTTTCAAGGTCCACACTTGTCCATTGCGCTTCAGTCCTCCTTCATGAGGGCAGTCACCAGAGCAGGAGGGCCCAGAGGGACAGAGGCAGTCAAAACCCCCTGCCAGGTTGATGCAGGCAGAATCATTCCAACAGGTATGGGTTCTTAAGGCACATTCATCAATGTCTGCAATAAAGAAGGCACAGAGCTTTACAATTTAGCCAAGATTGTGATTAGAAAATAGTCATTTACAATAGCATTAATATTACTGAGCATTTACTTTGTGCCAAGCTGTTCACATGCATTATCTCATTTACTCTGCAAAGCAGCTCTGTGTAGGAAAATCTGTTCCTATATTTTGCAAATAATGAAGCTGAGGCTCATAGAAATGAAATAGCATGCCTACGGTCATATAGCTAATAGGTGGCAGGTCTCATACTCAAACCTGCAGCTGTTGGACTCCAATTACTAAATTATCCAGTAGCAGCTCTAATCCAGTTTTAGGATATTCTTGAGAGCTGTACCATCTAGAGGCCATAAATAGTCCTAATTCATTAACAGTGGGGATGCACCCTATACAGATCTGGGTCTTTTAGAAAAGGTGTGAATAGATCATCCACTGAGTAGGAATAAGTGGGCAATTAGGGCAACCTTGAACCAATCAGACTCCCCCAGATCCTGGGGCCAAGTGTGAAAGAAGAGGGACTAATTCTTGGTAGTTGTCTTGCCTAATCAAATCCTCTCCATCCTAATAGTCAGAAGCATTTTTGTCCCCAGAAAAAAACATCTTAGAGCTATGGTACATATAGCATGGATGAGGATGGAAGACACACATATATTTTATGGTTTTTGAATGACAGCTAAATATGGAGGGAAAGCAAAAATCCAGTCAGCTTTCCCAGACATTCAAAGCTTGAGTGACCTTAACATCTCAAACACATAGCTGTCCAGTCCTGGATTGAGCCTCTTCCCAGTGGGCAATCTATTACTTCAAAAGGCAGCCAATTCCATCGGATAACTCTTTTAGAAATGTCTTCCTTAAATGAAATGAAATATATTTTCCTAGAACTCCTACTTATTGGTGCTAGTTCTTAGACCACTCAAGAAAAGTCAACTTGAGTTTTCTTATTTGTGACAATCTTTACATGATTTAAAGATATCAGTCATTTGTTTATCATAGTCTTGTACTCCACTGGTCAATCTAGTGCTATGTCCTTCAAATATCCTTCAGATGATCCTTCTGTGCACAAGGTTTTTTTGAACACTAGGTATTATAAATGTTAACAATGACATTTAAGACATTGTCCTTATGTAGGTGACAAGGAGAAACACTAGAAGAACATATAGATAACTATTGTTAGGCATCTGATCAGGAAGTTTAATCCCTATAGTAAGTTAAAATAAGAACATTATAGATTGGGGTGCTTGGGTGGCTCAGTTGGTTAAGCGTCCGACTTAGGCTCAGGTCATGATCTCACGGTTTGTGAGTTCAAGTCCCGTATTGGGGTTTCTGCTGTCAGTTCAGAGCCCACTTCAAATCCTCTGTTCCCTAATCTCTGCCCCTCCCCCCGACTCTCTCTTTCAAAAATAAACAAACGTAAAAAAAAAAGAACAGTATGAATTAACTTACTCTACTTCCTAAATTTCATGTTAAATATGTATAGGTTGTGGGCATTTGGTTAAGGGTTATGAGCTAAATTAAAGAAAAAATAATTCTAAGTGGCATTTTCTCCTAAAGTACTCAAAGCAATAGTGCTTAAAGGCATAATATATATTTACTGTTAGTGCTTTATACTTATATAGGGTGTCAACGTTTTTTGAAGCTTTTCCAGGAATTATGTCATATAATTGCAAAGACGGAAATAGTTACTTTCGTTTTACAAAATAAGAAACTAAGGCACAGAGATGAATAAGTGGTCACACATCTAGTACCACGTTGAAGCAAAGGTGGTATCCTGGGCCTTCTAACACATGCTCTAGAGCTCTTTTCTGAACCAACTCAAGGTCTAGAGTCATCTTTCAGAATACTAGAATGTTCTGTGGTTTTATCTACTTTCAACTATTAACCCTCTAGATATTGCAACTCACTTCCAAGCATAAGATCTTATATGGATCCTCTTTAGTATCCTTACTTGAAATTCTGAGAATTACATAATTACTCAAAGTTTTCTATAATTTTGCAACTACTCCGACTTAAAAATAATGAGAAATAAATGACCTATCTTCTATTACTGACTGCATGCACTGTTGGAAAATTTGGCTTCACAGTAAAGGTACAAAGTGGAAAATGTTACGGAGTTCAAATACTTTATTCCAAGATTTATTTTTGTCTTTGTCTCATTAAATGTAGTCTCAGTCAAGACATTTAGTTAATTAACAACGATTCCTCTTTTTGTTGTTGTTGCTAAGTTTATTTATTTATTTTGAGACAGACAAGCACACAAGCAGGGGAGGGGCAGAGAGAGAGGGGGTTGGAGGATCTGAAGCAGGCTCTGCATTGACAGCAGAGAGCTCGATGAGGGGTTGGAATTCACAAACCATGAGATCATGACCTGAGCCAGTCAGACACTTAACCGACTGAGCCACCCAGGCACCCCATGATTCCTCCTTTAAAAACTGTGGAAATGAACCCAAATTACAATACCCAGATTCCCAGTCAACTACAATCTGACCTCAGTTATGTCTTTACTGTTCCATTGTGTCCATGCTATTCTCCACACATCTGACCATATGGTGCTCCTACCTGGAAACCTTTCTTGTCTCCCAAGTCTTCTTCTTCTAACTCTTCTCAATTAAGAGTGGCATTGGATGTGGGAGTCAGGCGACCCATGTTTGAAAACAAGTTCTCAATTTAATTGAGTGCTTACTACATAAAAGGCATTTTACATATCACTGTATGTCCTTGGTCACATTATTTAGCCTCTCTGACACTTATTTATCCCCTGTTTAAAACAATACCCAATGAATTTCTGGTCTTTTAAAAATTGTAGATAACATAAGAACTCACATATTTCTTGATGTAAAGAATGTGGATATTTAAGACAAAGTTCAAGCCCTACCTCCTCAATTAAGCATCTCCCAATATTATGCCAATTCATAGTAATCAGTCACTTCCTTAAACTCCCACTGCAGTGACAACATTGGTGGTAGATCCTATCTTGGAACAATACTAAACTGATATGTTTGCATTATTCTCACTCCTTGGCTTTTGCTCAAAGTGGCAATGAAAATATTTGGTCTTACTCTTCTCTAATCACATATACACTCTAGTTTGGATGTCTGGGAGATACAGATAGAGAGTAACTTGATAGATAACACATGGAATCATAAAAAATATTCAGATTTCTCTGAACTCTGTGTTAACTCAAATCTTCACACCAGTCCCTGACTACTACATTAGCCTCCTATCTGGTCTTCCTGACTCCAGCGACTTCTCATTCTAATCCAATGATTTTCAATTGTGGGCTCAGTAGACACATTTGAGGAGCTCTTAACAAGTACTGGTGCCTGGGCTCACCGGCACTAGAGACTGATTTAATTGGTGTATAAAGTAGGATCCAGATATTGGGGCTCTGTTCAGTCAGATGAGAATGACTGCTCTAAATACCTTCCGCAAGGGACTGGTGTTCTAAAAAGCAAATTTGTCCATATCACACCCCTGCTTACCATCTCTCAGTCGTCCTCTGATGTCTATAATAGATGATTTAAGCTCCCAGCATATAAGCCTTGATCTAACATTCCAGTTGTTAGCTTCTGTCTCTTCCCCTTTTTGTTCAAAAGCAATGGGTTATCCACAAAGAGTCCATGTTGTTTCCTCTATGCCTTTTCTCATTATGGGAGTACTCTCCCTCTCCTTTCTCTCCTTCCTCTTAGTCTGCATGGAATGGGTTGGTGTATAAATTAATTTACAAAGTAAGCAGTTCCCTTCCTATGATATCTTCATTCCTATGTCATGTTCAAAATCAAGATCAAGCATCACCATTCTTCATTCTGTGAAACAGTCACTATTGACTCTGTACTCTATATACAATGCTATCCTTGCATTTAGCTCTTACACACTTAATATATCCATCTCCATAGATAGTGAGCTCACTGAGAACAAGGACTAAATCTTTTTTCCTTATTCTCTTCTCAGTGCCGAGTACAATAGAAAGCACTGTGGTTGTACAATGTTTTCACTTAACTTACTTAATCCGGGAAGTTTATAGACCATTACTATTATAAAGCCGATTTCACTAAAATTTGGTCTCTTGGGTGTTCAGAAAGCAGAAGACAGAACCACAACCTTCCCCTTCAGGGAACACATTTTATTGTTTTCATCTGGGGAAGCCCATAAGTCTGGTTTATAGTATAATAAATATGGCAAAATAGTAACCACACTGAAACAGGAAGGCAACCTTCCCTCCTCCCTCCCCACTCCAGTTTCCTGTCAAATGCATGAGGACAAGGACAGAGGAAGGCCCATTAACAAAGCACTTCAGAAAATGTCTGGAAGAGTAATTTCAAGATTCCAACCAGTAGCTGCAAAAGAATCTTTAACTTAAGGTCTTCTCTGAAATCCTCTCTAAATTGGCAATTAATGGCCAACTATAACATGCTTTTCTAATATTTAATTATTTTTTCATTTACAAAGTTGTAAGCATATTGGCAGTGTTTCTCTCTCAATTAAAACACACCTAGTGTGCGCAAAAAAACCCTGGATTTGCTTTTGCTGCTCCAAAATGAAAGGATTTTGCAGTTGAATATAGGACCATATTGTCTACAAAGTTCCATGTAATTGCTTTACTTATGACACAGAAATCTAATTCAGCTTCCATGCAATTTAACAGATTTATGGAAAGCCAGATGTTAGCAATTATGGAAACCCACATCATTCATATTCTTGGTAATACAGACCTGTTTGCTCTGCACAAAGCCAACTTAATCTATTATACATATCCCAAGGCATCCAAAGGGAGGAGGCACCCTATTTACATATTGCAACTGTTGTTCTCTGCTGAGCAAACACAAAGACATTCACCCATGATACTTACCAAAATCATCTGACAGGCCTCCAATGACAAAGAGGCAATGAAACAAAAATCAGGCAAAATATTCCACACTCAAATCTATAATCATTAAAGTGTACTTGTTTTTTCTTATTGTAAGTAATGGCTTTTTGTGATTTCCTTGTGTTTCTCCTTGTAAATTCATTATTTAAATGTTCCATGCTCAGATGAGAATTTCCTCAATAAAATTCTATGGCTAAGCTTACATTAGAACTAATTTTCTTGCATTGACATTTTCACAATTTCTGAAAGCTGTTATTATTATACTCAATTTTGCTTTTAAAAAAAGTCTGGTTGTGCCTAGTCAATCTGCTTTGTTCTTTAATTTGAGGTTCTTAGGTTATTTGGGCATGTAAGAAAACACAATTCAGAAATGTTTATATCAGCAGCAAACCAATCCCAACGTAGCCTCGAACAGTTTCCCTACCCTTCGAGAAAAATGGCTCTGCAGAAATTTTAATAGCATAACAACTGTAATGGTACCTGCCTCAGGAGCTAAAAGTTCTGCAGGTTGATTTCAGAGATCAAGAGAAACATTTTTGTCAGGGGTTTGGTAGCAGGTCAATTTTTTCATTATCCCATATTCCACTTTCTTGAATAACTTTCATATCCCATCTAGTCTTCCTTTCAAACTCAAAACAGGTGATGTGTCAGAAAACAAAATTTAACCTGGGGTTTGAATATCCAGCTGTGTGTGTTCTGACTTGGAAATCATTACCAGACATTAATAGCTTGGAAATGAGAACAGAGCTTGGGGGTTTATTAATGATAGACCAGATAGAGCGCAGCTGCCTCTCCCATAGCTAAAGTAACATTGCCTCTTTTACAGTGGCAGTGAGAAAATGACAGGGAAAAATATACACACTGCACATCAGCAAAATTAAGTGGAAAACAAACAAACAAACAAAAAACAAAACAGGAAATCCAAGGTCTGAAGTGGCTTGCAAAATACAAGGCTAATGAAATTTTAACCTGCACAGAAAGTTTCAGGTCCCAAACTAGAACACAGACTATTAAAGATGGGGTTGATACACATTGGAACCATCAGAAGAGCTCCATCAGCATGAAGAGGGATTAAACTCATGTCAGTTTAATGAAACATGAGGGGTTCAGCCTGAAAAGATAAAGACTAAAAGAAAAGTAAGCTACAACTTGGTCTCTTTGAGATGCTGTTATGTACCTCTTGGGAAGAAGTTCCAACGTCCCTCCAGTGTTAACTCCTCTTTGTTGCAGCCTCCTCCAGGAAGAAACCCTTTCCTACAGCGTGTCTCTTACCATCAGTGTGTAATTCTGTTACTCTCCAATGAGTCTTCCCTTTTTCCTTTAACTGAGCAGACCCTCTCTTTAAGCAAAGGAAAAAGAAAAACACCTTGTTTGGGCTCACCCTTTCCTAAGCCATTCCCTAGATCCAGGTCTTTTT
The DNA here is from genome assembly GCF_018350195.1 of Panthera tigris. Lineage (NCBI taxonomy): Eukaryota > Metazoa > Chordata > Mammalia > Carnivora > Felidae > Panthera > Panthera tigris. The sequence goes on along the minus strand of NC_056669.1, from coordinate 76,450,581 downwards.
TTCCTCAGTGTCCACCATTAGCAGCTACCTGCATTTACACATCTTCACCCTCTCCTAAATGTTTGCAAGCTTCCATGTGACCCTCTCTTTGAAGCCTAAATCCTGAAGTTTCTCACAACTCTTAGTTTGCAAAATCATCACCCTTTAATAAATTATAATATTTGTTATATTATAACAACTCCAAATTATGGAAAAAGCCTAAATGTCCTTCAACTGATGAATGGATAAAGAAATTGTGGTTTATATACACAATGGAATACTACTTGGCAATGAGAAAGAATGAAATATGGCCTTTTGTAGAAACTTGGATGGAGTTGGAGAGTGTTATGCTAAGTGAAATAAGTCATACAGAGAAAGATACCATCTGTTTTCACTCTTATCTGGATCCTGAGAAACTTAACAGAAGACCATGGGGGAGGGGAAGGAAAAAAAAAGAGGTTAGAGAGGGAGGGAGCCAAAACATAACAGACTCTTAAAAACTGAGAACAAACTGAGGGTTGATGGGGGGGTGGGAGGGAGGGGAAAGTGGGTGATGGGCATTGAGGAGGGCACCTGTTGGGATGATCACTGGGTGTTGTATGGAAACCAATTTGACAATAAATTTCATTTAAAAAAAATTTAAAAATGAAAAAAAAATGTTACAATATTTGTTATTTCAGTCTAAATGCTCTCTTCTTGACCCTTGTGGGGTATGACAGTGCTCTAGTCATCTTCTTACCTCTTTATTCCTCCAATCACTAATCACCAATCATTAATTTACTAACTACAACTATATTTATTGAGCATCTACTCTTTCCTAGACATAGTGCTAGGGACCGGGGATAAAATAGGCAAATACAGATATGGTCCAACAAGTAAGGACCCTGTGTGGAGACGTCTCCAGTTTTTCTAAGGTTCCATCTCTGGTGGTTGCTTTCTTCCCCCTCGGAGGAAGCAGCATAACATACCAACGAAAAGCCTAAGTTTTGGAATCCAGAAGCTTTAGGTGCCAGTTAATGTGACCAGTTGTCCCAGTTGGCCTAGGACTGAGGGAGTCCCTGAGATAGGTGACTTTCAGTGCTAAACCTAGGAAAGTTCTAGGCAAATGGAGACAAATGAGTCACCTGCACCTTAGTCCCATCCCTGCAACTGTAGTAGATTTACCTAACATTTCTGAACCTTGGTCCTATCATTTGAAAAGTATGGATAAGAAAATACCTCCAGGGATAATCTGATAATTTGAGTAAGCATATAACACAATGCTTATCATGTAGTAATTTCTCAAAAATGATTAGCTGCTATTATCATTGTTCTTGTTCATACTGTGTCTGTATTTTTCATCTTTCATAGCATTCATTTCATCTCATGAATTCCCTTGACCCATCTTTTCAGGATATACTCAAATCCTTACCACCAGTCCTGAGCTCTTTGTAAGCTGACACCTTCATCTGTTCACTGAGGATTTCCTCTTGAATTCTAAATTCTCACACAAATTCTCATGGATTTGATCAGTACATTGGCCAGCCAAAGCCAGAAATGCTAACACTCTAAGCTCTCCCTGAACCCTGATCAGTAAATCTGGTGTTAATATTCAGTGACTATTATTTTTTTTTAATTTTTTTTAAAGTTTATTTATTTTTGAGACAGAGAGAGACAGAGCATGAACGGGGGAGGGTCAGAGAGAGAAGGAGACACAGAATCGGAAGAGGCTCCAGGCTCTGAGACATCAGCCTAGAGCCAACGCGGGGCTTGAACTCATGGAACGCAAGATCGTGACCTGAACTGAAGTCGGATGCCTAACCTACTGAGCCACCCAGGCGCCCCTCAGTGACTATTATTAAAAGGATATAGTTGTTTGGTTGTTTTTTTTTTTTTTTTTTTTTGACACTTGATGAAGGTGGCTTGGTCACAGACCACATTTATAGGCTGTGCAAATTTGGGTGTTCTAATGCAGATGGAGAAAACAATTCATTCTAGGTTAGAAAACAAGAGTAGCAAAAAAGCAGAATAGCTTCCTAAATTAACCAAGTTGGTTTACATTCTGCCATGAATAACTCATGCTTCTTTACTTAGTGATTAAATGTGTTCAAAATCAATACGATTCTGACCAGTGGCAAAAATAAAAAATCTAGAAATATTGAAATACTTGCTATCCAAAGAGAATTTTACTGCATACAGAGGCTACAGTGCTGATGCCAGCAACCCTAGATTTCTGTTTTTATATATCTGCTTATAGGTGAGAGGGTGGGTTATGTTCTAGCGGCCTCTGCATCCCTGAGTGGAACAGTTATGTTTTACAAGTTGCTAAATGCCTAACACTGGGCCATACATGTTCTATTGTTATATTCATTTTATCGTGTAACAAAATTTCACCCTCAACTGAAAAAAATTACCCTCTTCCACTTTAATTTTATATTTCCTTTATGTTACCTTGTATGCAGAGCTGTGAACATACTTTTCTATCTTCCTTATTCATTCAGAAGGCATATTCTGGTCTTATGTATCTTTGTGTCTCCCACAGCATCTTTATAGGGTCTGTTTCTTACTAAGAAATGCATAAACATGTGTTAAATTTGAATCTGGTTGAGCTGTGATTTAAAAAAAAAAACAAAAAAAAAAACCTTTGTCCTTCAGGGACCTCCGTTTTCTCTTTGGTAAAGTATAGGAGTTGTAGAAGGTATGTTCTGAGATCTTGTCCATTTCCAGATGGTATGATTACTTTTTCCTTTGTAGGACTGAGCCTCTAATTCCAGTGTTAGAATATGAGTGGTAATAGATGGAGAACAGGAAAGAGGAGAATGGAAGAACCCAGCTTCAGGAGGACAAAGAGATTTTTTAGAATTAAACAGTTTGCTTAGACAGTCAATATTTATTGAAACACCTGTCTCTCTTAATGAGTGTTTACAAGCAGGTGCCAAAGAGGGAAAGTAATGAAGAGACAAACATGTTTTTTCTGTCTGCATTGAAGCCTTGGACAATGTAATCCTTGGGGACAAATACACATGGGGAATCCAGGTGGGGTGAAACCGAAACTATTTTGACAAATCATTCTTTCAAACAAATTATCAGATGAGAAAGAATTTCTTTTGTCTTCTGTGCCAAGGGAAGATTTTAGGCACAGACAGGTTACAAAATAATTTCATTTACTACCAGAAACATCCTACATTTACATAGAATTCAAAGGTCAAAAAAAAAAAAAAAAGAAAACAAAAAAAAGAAAAACACCCACCTGGGTGGCTCAGTCAGTTGACCGTCTGACTCTTGATTTTGGCTCAGGTCATGATCTCACAGTTCGTGAGTTTGAGCCCTATATTGGGCTCTGCACTGACAGCACAGATCTGCTTGGGATTCTCTCTCTTCCTCTCTCTCTTCCCCTCCCTAAAGTCACTCTCTCATTCTCAAAAATAAATAAATAAACAAACATTATAAAAACCAAACATTGTCAATGGTACAATTCTAAAACCAGACCTCAGTCTAAAGAACAAGAGGGTCAGATTACAGCACCTAAGAATTCAGAACCTTCTATGCCTATTATTTATTGTCTCCCTCTACCACTTTGTTTATTTTGATCCCTAACCTCTAGGAAGTTGTCAAGTTCTTCCAAAAACTCTTTTCCACTAGAAGGAGAGTTAGGACACTGATGAAGGATAACAATTCGGACAACTGTGCTAAGAAGGCCAGTATCTACTGAGAGAACCAACAAGCTAAAAATAAACCTTAATGTCATCTCATAGTGTGTTTTCTTGGATGATCTCTTTTCTTGGATCTTCTTCCTCTCTTCATATTGCTTCTCCTAATCAACTGAATTAGTGAAAATAGATTTAGGGCTGCCTTCTATTTTGAAGGGAAATTCTCTGGAAGGATCTAGAAGGCATTTGGTGGAGTCAAGGGAAAATAAAACAAGGAGTAAAAGATTTCAGCCCACTCTGCTCTAGGCTTTTAGGAGACAAGTTCTGTTTATTGTGATTTTTTTTTCTGTGTTTTTTACCCTAAGGGAGGTAAAACTATAAAGACCAAAATTATGTTGGTTTCCAAGGAAAAGCAAAGGAGGCTACTGACATAGATTCTCTCTTTGAGCAAACTCTCATCAGGCTCCTCTGAGCCCTCCTCTTGACTGGGCCTCCACCTTGGCCTATAAACACAGCAGACTCTCAGCACAAATTATTTTGTCCACCACATCCCTCCATGTTAAAACGTTTGAAAAAGAGTAGCATAGCTTTTACATGCAAGAGCGGATCATTAAGATCACGGCTCAACCCCCCCCCCCTTAGGTTCCTGCATGGGAAGGCTCACAGCTGCCCAGAAAGCTCCCTATTTATTTCAGCCAACACCTGTACATAGTATGGCACCTGTGTCCAGTCTCTGTGGAAGATTAGGGGCATAACTTCAACAAGAACTGGTTAATAAACCCAGATGGGATTCACCTGGACCAATGGCCTTTCCTGCTTTCTGTAAATTTCCCCTTCTCCTGGCTCTACTCAAGCCCCCACTATTCTCCCCACCCCAACGCCTTCAATCTCCTTTTCAAAAGCCCAGTGACCTTGCACAAATCCAAGTTGAGTTCAATTCATGCTGGACCTTCTTCCCTGCTGTAATAATTGTTATTGACTAAAATCTGTCCTTACCACTCAGTAAAGAAAGTATAAAGTTTTCTTTATACTTGACACCACTCAGGCTGCTAGAGGATAAACAAAATGAATTGTTGCAGTTCCTCTGTGGTCCAGCTCAGCTCCTCAGAGTAAGTAGCAATTAGGGACCAATGTCCTCACTCATAATAGAAATGATTTCTAAGTCCCTTTATTAATTTAGTTATTCAACAACTATTTATTGAGCACACAGGATAGGCCAGTAATTGATCTAGGCATTGGGAATACTACAGAAAATAAAATAGAATTCTTGCTCCTGGGAATGTTAAATTTTAACAGGGTGAGGCAGATAATCTCTTCCGTGTATCTGACTCAGGGACCTGCAGAAGCTTTGGTGTCCCTGCCATCCCCAGGTACTTTAATTGCATTATTAACACATCTTTGTGAAACAAAGATTTGTATCATTTTATTGTGTATAATGATAATTTACAATACTTATACCCATATTCTTCAAACTTTCAAAATCCTTTAAAATTCATGATTTAGTTCTTTAAAAAAAAAAATGTAGAATGTTAGCCTTACCATCATCTCTACTCAAAAGATAATTGAACTGAGGGTCAAATAATCATCGCTTCTCAAATGTTTCTACCAAATTTACCTCTATGGCAGAACGGAATGACCACCCATTTCTCAGAATCCTGGACATACACAAAGGGGAAACAGTGAGTCTGAAATTATTTGAAGCTTAATGTTTTCTATTAGAAACTATTTTTGCCTGCCCCTCTATAGTCAGACTGTTTTGATAGATCATTTTTTTCTCAAACCACTGAGTAAAGATTCCTCTTTTAGATTGATGTACCTTCTCATGTAGCAGCATGCTTTCAGTGACAATTGTACCCCAGTATAAGAAGCACAGCAGAAGGCAACACATGGTCAAGTAACACCATGCATAGGGCCATATGGCCAGTAAGTTCCTGAGTCAGGATGCAAATACAGGCATCTTGACTTTAGGTCAGGCTTGTCATCATGTGGTAGGGTCTCCTCCCTAAGAAAAGAAAAGGGATAAAAAAAGCCAAAACCCTCAAGGCAACCTGGCTACACGCGTATGTGACATCTCTTACGACCTTGTAACATGAGACCATTTAATCAGACTGCAGCCTTGTGTGTTACCATATATGGGAGACAAAGAAGTAGAAAACATTAAAAAACTACACCACGTGGTATTCAGGGGTTCAGTTTTTCGGGTACAAACCTAACAGCCATGTTGGCACAAATAAAGTTGCTTCCTGGAAAGAGAAGCTTCACTGTCACAATTCTCTGTGTGAGAATCCTGCTACAATCATACTATGGTGGGTTCCCAATTCTACAGAAAATGAATATAGTGATATCTTGCAAAGGCTAAATGGTCAATTTCCAATACACCAACTGGTCCACAGATTCTCAAAGTATTAATTAATGCTCACTATATGTAAAAATTATTATTGAAAATAATAAAACAAGGACAGCAAGCTTCCTCTCTAAAAAACATAATAGTTAATGGGACCAATTAGAATCCTCACCACCTACTCTACTAATGTGGCTTACACTCCTCTCTGTTTCTTTTGCTGGGGCCATTATAATAGCATCTTAACTGTTTTCTCTGCTGATATCTCCTCAAACATTAACAACCTGATCATACCACTCTCTCATCTCAAGAATTTTTTTAAGCAGGAAAATGACCCAGTTGGAGTTGTTACAAAGCAACCATCCAGGAATCTACAGAAAATTAAACTTGAACCCATATTCTATGTAGATATTGCCTCTAAACTGCTTCAGTAAGTCACTTCACAACTTCTCAGCCGAGAAATTGTTACTTGCTGTGTGGTAGACCTCTGTGTTCTTCATTTTATCCTTCTATAAAATGGGGAATCATACCCCAATAGCAGGGTTGTTGTGAGAACTTTAGTACAAAATGTGATCACACAGTAGCTGTGTGTTAAGGATCACGATCAATAGACAGCTAATTCTGATGGCCTCGCTTTTCTCTGAAGAGACATTCCAAGCAAAAGGAATAGGAAGAGCAAAACCGCACAGGTGTGGAAAATCACAGTGATACACATATGAGAGAGGGTTTAAAATCGTGTAAGAAATACTACTTATTTACAGCTAAATATTTATAGCGATTTATACAGGTCAATAGTTCAACATTGAGAGACAGTGATATTGTGAAGCAAGATTCACAACTTTCAGCTCCTTAGCTTAGAAAACAAGACCCTTTATCATCTGGCTTCTAGGTCTATTTACAAGGCTCCTTTCTTGTTCCCCACCTACAACACACTCACATATATATCAAGTACTTTATCCACCCTGGAAATGTCACCATCCTTTGGACACATTTAGATCTCTTTCATGACTCTGTTCCAATCAGACTGCTATTCCTGCCTGGAAAACTTACTTTAATATCTACTCTTCCCTGGAAAAAATTCCTTCTTATCCTATAAACTTGGTGAAAAAAAAATTCTACTTTCTGTGAAAGATTCCTATGTACATTGCCATCCCCATATACCCTAACCCAAAGAACATTTTTTTTCCTACGATTCTTATTTTTATTTATTTATATATCTAACTGTTCGACAGTTCATCCTCCCCCAATTCCTGCCCCTTCCTATTTCCCAGTTTCAGACTAGAAGGGTGAAATGTGTGTCTCACTGTGTGCCTAAAACTTAGCACATGGACTAGCACAGACCAGACCCTCTCAACAGTTGCTCACTGAAAAGGTGAATGGTGATTTTTATGTTGACAGTGCTTTGTTTGGTTTGAGTATAATCGTTTAAAATTCCCTGCTCGTAAATCCAGAGGTAAATATTTCACAGCAGCATAAGTAATCTCAGACTAAAACAAACAATTCAATATTTATTTCAAAGAAGTCATAGATGCTGATCTCTGAGTTGTTGCACAGACATGATCTTTGGTTCTAAGACATCCAAGCCAGAAATTTCTGTGATGAAACAATTGTTTACACTGTGCTGTAAGAGGCAGGAAGCTGACACCTACGTGTAATTAATTCAATATCAAAAAGTGTTCAGAAACCGAGAAAGGCAAGTGAACATCCCCTGAGATCAAACTGTAGATCCCCAGGTGAAAAACAACAAGAAGTTAAATCAGGGTGGTGACTGGAAACACCGAGGCTGGATCCTGGTATTTCAATGGTGGTTTTTACATGGCTGGGGGAAGATCTGTGACTCTAGTGAAAAATTATGGTTCCCCTTCCTCCAAAGGATTCATGTAGACACATATACACAAACTTGCATTCAGTTTCAGGGCATTCACATAGCCCTCTGAAGGCTTTCAATGAAACCTCCAAGACAGCGATTGTCAAACGTGAGTGGGCATCAGAATCAACTAAATGGGGCTTGTTAAAAAAAACAGATCACCAGCCCAGTCCCCAGACTTGCTGAGTTACTAAGGTCTGGCATGAGGTAGAAAGTTTTCATTTACAACAACTTTCCAGGCGATGCTGCTGCTACTGGTCTAAGGATCACACTTCTAGAACCACTGCCCTAAGCTACATGGAATTGAGTTCACAAAAAGAAATGTTAGGCAACTCTTTTTTAGGAATACTGCACTCATTTTGTTGTCACCCAGTTGAGACTATCAACTATTCAGGACAAAAGTAAAACAACAACAACAACAAAAACCCAAGTCATTTCAAACATACTAAAGATTTGGCACATTGCAAGCTTCAAGATTCTATGCAGGAGAAAATCAAAGTTGCCTCTACTATAACTTAACCTTTCCAAAAAAGGCCAAGTTCACAATGACAGGGAAGACTTAAAGAAAACTGGAACTGCACTGCAAAGCACCTTTTCAGGGAACACACCAGCCTTTTCCTTCTGTGTTACCCAACTGCTACTCCCTCCATACCAGGCCCCTGCATGCTCTGCACTCCTTACATGTTTCTCTTTGTCAGAACTCCCACTGGGCCTGTTCACGCAATGCAAAATTGTCCTCCATGGCCTCTGGAACCATGCGCCATCACTCTTTATGGCTCCAGAGTCTAAATAAGCACCAGGCATCTCAGTATTGCTTTTGAATTCCTGTGACCCAAGACATCACAGTACCAAGTCTTCATTTACCACAGTGTTAATGCAATCTTTTGGATGATTATTACCAAACAAGAGGTCAGGAGAGCAATATGAAAAGGAGATAAAATATCCATTCCAAAGTGAAATATGTTTATCAAAAATATAGAGGCTGGGACTATAGGGCTTAGGGGCAAACCAGCAATACCCCAATAAGCCTTTGGGAGATCACTCAATAGAGGAGAGTTCAGTGATTTCATTTTTAACGACCACAGTAAAAAAGAAAGTCATAGACAAAAAGTCACATTCTTTACAACAAAACTCAATGACAGTATAAAAACTACAGGTACTTAAAGGACAAGTAGTATGCTCAATAACCTTTTGTTATAGAACTTGAAAAAAGCCCTCTTTTGAGCAGATCATTATTCAATGATACTGAATAAATGAGGTTTTCTGGAAATTCCTAAAGCAGGCTATTTTCATCCTTGAGTTTTCATTTAGTCTATTCTATAGAGTACCAAATCCACTTCAGGACACTAATGTCTAGTAAAGGCTCTGACAAGTCTTGCAGTTAGTACACCAGGTTAATTATATTTCATTTAGGATTTTCCAAATATATTTGCTACTAAAACCTTTCTTTGAAAAATACCCTAGCATTAGTGTCTAGCTGTAGACTTTGCTAAATGCTCTGCTTGAAGTGTTGCCCCACTTCTGTTGTAACCACTGATGCCAACTGTGGGGAGGAAAAAAAGAAGCTGCAGTAGTTAAAATCACTTTATTTCTTTATGCTAGGCAAAACCCAGACCCCAGTTAAAAAAAAAGTATATATATATATATATATATATATATCTATATATATCTATATATATATATATCTCCTATAAGTAAGTATATATCCTATATATAAGTATATATATATATATATATGTGTGTATATATATATACATATATATATATCCTATAAGTATATATCCTATATATAAGTATATATATATATTTATATAGTATATATATGTATATATATATATAAAGTATATACAAAGTATATATATAAAAGTATGTATATATATCCTATAAAGCACAGCTGTTCTTCCTAGTTCAATGCAGCTGGGGAAAGGAGGTAGCAAACCACTCAGGCCTCAGCAGCTGAGCCAAGGATGAGCTGGCTTGTTCACCTGCACTGCTACTGCTCTTCAGGTATGCCTGCCATTTGAACTCAGGAGCTTTTGATCCCCCCGACTGCAACTGGCCATCACGGAGCAATACTAGACGTTCCCATAGCCTTGGGGCCAGCTCTGGGCAGAGGAGCATGTTGATGTATGCATGTGGCTTCTCAGATGGCCACCATCATTTGTTGAGATACATGAGGCTCTCCTGAATACACTGTCATGGAGTCAAATCTTAGTTTCTCATGTACACACGTGTAAAACAAACTAAATTTAAAAATCATGGACTTGATGTATCTGCAAGCATACAGTGAAAGTAGAAGATGGTGTGATTATCTGAATGATCATCACTTAATCTAATCCTTTCATAAATTATCTTTAACTAATACACAATTGACTGGGGCAATTGGGGGAGCAGAAATAACATGGGCTCTTTCACCCACGGCCAAGCTACCTGTGTTTCCCCTCACTTGCTACCTATTTCACAAAGGAGTTTTGGAGGTTAACTGGCACATGGTTGGCATTTGATAAATAAAAATATTAATGTTACCATTTGTGTAGCAAGACTTTAGCAGGCAATAAAGCAATATTTGGTTGCTTAATATATCAAAAATATTAAACATGTAAACTCTTTGAAAAGATGTTGGTTAACACTGTCAGGAAAAAGAAAGCTACCAATAAAGAGCTTTATGACTGTGAATAATTTATTGAATATGTCAGTGTGCCTCAGTTTGCCTATTATGCAGAGATTATATTTACCTGATAGAATTGTTTTGAGGATGAAATGAGTTAGAAAATATAAAGCTCTAAGAAAAGTGCCATCACATGAAGTTATCAAGTAATTTTAACTACTACTAATACACCAATACCTTCCCACCTTTCATGTGTAATTATCACCATGTGGTTACAGTGATGGTTCTCTCTGATCACTCTCTTTCCTAATTACCTATTTTATAGTTTTGACCACATAATTTTGCAGTTAATTATAACCTGTTTCAGAATGCTATTGGTTGTTTCATGTATGTTGGTTTTTATCTCCAACTTGGTGTTTTAAAGTTTCCTACGGGATGGAAAAAAAAAAGTCCCTAAGAGATGGATTTTCTGCATCTTCCACATCACCTGTCTCAGTGCTAAGACCACTGCAGGCTCATTTTTTATGGATAGAAAATTTGTAACATTGGTATGCTTATAAAGGGTTTTGTTTGTTTAAATAGCTTATTTTCAACTTCTTCCTTCTTGCCCATGCGATCTTCACCTGGATGAGAAGTGAAGTTCCCTGGCTCCCCATATAACCAAGCACTGCTCCAAAGCACAATTCCACAGTTGTTGTATTTGCTCTACGGCTGATCACAGCTGCTGTTAGGAAGGTATTTGAACATTGTCACCAAAAAGATACTAAATCGGGCCAAGGTGGCCTACAGAACAGACCCTCTAATTAGTTTGAGATCCTGTTAGAATAATTCCCGAAAATGTCTGGTTTTAGTCTGAAACTAAAGTGGAGAACAGTGCATAGGCCTGCTGTGTCAGCCCAGAAAGGCTAAAGGTGACCACGAACCTCAGGTTCATACCTGAGTTTAGTGCAATGAATTCTACTCTGACATCATTTTGTGAAGTATTTATCACCAAAACTTGAGTAGGTGCATTTACCTTTCCTGAGCAGCCTCTAGAATATATTCAATTTATCTTATGTGCTGATCTGCTCCAGGCTTACATATATATGTACGTATGGCTGGACTTGAAGGGGAGCAGGAAGCTTCCTGAGAGTCCAAAGGGACTCATTTTTCACTTGCTTTCACGTGACTCACATCTGCAATTGTGTGTTAAGATCCACTGTGAGGCCATGCTCAGGTATGCAGAATATCACTTCTATTAGAGGTTGGCAAATGTTCTTAACCTCTCCATCTTGCATCCTGACTATACCAATCTCTTTTTGTATCCATTCCCTACCCAGGTGCTATCTGCAACTGGTCTGTCAATTTGATCCATTTCGGTGACATGTGGCAATTTTTTGTCATGCAACTGAGGTCCTTAAGTCACAAACCACACTTCATACTGTTTCTAGCTAGAAACAGCTCCATGGGCCAGGTGGCATCTGCCTTTGGGAAGGCTCTTCAATAATAGAAAATCTATTATTTGGGGCGCCTGGGTGGCTCAGTTGGTTAAGCGTCTGACTTCGGCTCAGGTCATGAGGTCCGTGAGTTCGAGCCCCGTGTCGGGCTCTGTGCTGACAGCTCAGATCCTGGAGCCTGCTTCAGATTCTGTGTCTGCCTCTCTCTCTGACCCTCCCCCGTTCATGCTCTGTCTCTCTCTGTCTCAAAAATAAATAAACATTAAAAAAATTAAAAAAAAAAGAAAATCTATTATTTGGCTGAAAACCAAATCTAAAGTTTCTAAAGTTCTTTGGCAACAAATATCAATTTTGAAGTCAATGAGACCTCACTAAATACTAACAAGGAAGGGTGGGGTGTTGTTTAACTGAAAATACTTTCATATGCAAGGGGGGGCATCCTTATTGTTTGCAAAGAGAGAAAATCCAATGACTATCCCAAGATTGGGGTATATGCCTCTGTCTGAAGTCATCTTAGTCTGAAACAGCCTGGTCCACAATGATGCTTTTACCACCCTAGCATGCCTCTACTCTGAAATAGAAAAAAAAGCACATTTGAGCCTACTTTCTTAAGGATTTTTTAAAATGCAACTTTCTTTCATATTAGAACAATTTGTATAACGCATGTTTCCATTTTGGCTCTGGACACCAGGATAGTCATAAGCATCTTTGCTGACTTTGATGGTGACTAGAACTTCCTTATTTTTCAAATATTTTTATTTTAATAACTCTGTTGAATATGTTTTCTTTATATATAGAAGTAATTGCTTTTAAGAGGCAGAGGATAAATAAACGAATGGAAAAATCAGTATAAGTTAGTTGAAAATCTATCCACCAGGGGCACCTGGGTGGCTCAGTTGGTTAAGCATCTGACTCTTGGTTTTGGCTCAGGTCATAATCTCATGGTTCCTGGGTTCGAGCTCCACATCAGGCCCACACTAGTAGTGTGGAGCCTGCCTGGGATTCTCTGCCTCCCTCTCTCTCTGCCCCTACCCTGCTCTCTTTCTCTCTCAAAACAAATAAATGAACATTAAAAAAAAATCTATTCACCACCATTTCTCATACTCTTTATTCCCAACACTTTCCTTTGCTTTTTCTACTCTGGATTCATATGGTGAAAAATGCAGCAAAGGTAATGATATCAGTGGATAGCCAGGTGTTAAAAACCTGCCGCCTTGACATCCTATCCCCGGTCTAGCAGGATGACCCAAGACACAGGCCTTGAGTCCACCCGATACAATAATTCCCCCGTGCTGTTGATTCACACCGAATGTACCAAACTGTCCATCTGGGTCTCATTCATTGTCTCTCATTTTCTCTTTGCCTTGTCTCCTGGAATTCCAACTTCCCTGCTTAACATCTTCAGCCATGGGCTCATAGCTGGCCTCCTTCCTTACCGAAAGCATTGCAGTGTTAACATATCAAAGGCAGAAGCTTTGTGTTCACACAGATCTGCAGTATGGTCTCTGTGCCATTTCTCAGATGTGGAATTTGGGACAAATTATCTTAATCCTGAGACCTTATCTTCCTCATCTTTAAAATAGTAAGAGGCCTTCCCACTTACTGGAGTTGTGAGAACTGAATTAGATAATGCATGAAACTCCCTGGCACAGTGTCTGGCACACAGCATGGGTTTTCAGTTCGTGATAATGGCTAAGAGCTACCAAGCACTTAAAAAGCAAGTGCTGAATGCTTTTTTCCCCTGTTAGCTTATGTAATCCTCACAATTACTCCACAGCAATTTATGAAGATGGCACTTCTGTAAATTGCTTAGAGCAGTGTCTGGCACCAAGTAAGCTCTCAATAAATGTTAGCTCTTATTAGTATTACTGTTGCTGTCTTCATTTGACAGGTGAGGGATTTGAGGTGAAGTGAGGTTAAATGTTGACTATTATTATCTACTACTTGACAGGATATTTGCATATAAGAACACTTCTATTACAAAAAATTCGACGAGCAAGTATTATTTTAATCATTGTATGCCAAGGAAACTAAGGATTAAAGAGGTTAAACATCTGGCCAAATGCCACTCAGCTAGAAAGTGGCCACGTTGGGATTTGATTCCAGGCTTATATGCACTTGAAACCTTCCTCCCCTCTGTATCACACTGTCACCCACTAAGCCTTCATAACTCCCACCCATCAGGAAGCACATCCAGGTCCTAGCCCTTTTTATCTCCACTCCCATGAGAACCAGGCACTGGGCAGTGAGAGCAGAACCCAAACCATTCTCAGAACATTTCAATCCACCCTAACCTATGAACAAGTTAAAAGTGAAATCTTCCCGAGTGATTCCAACAGAACCTTTTCTGGCTGTTTTATGTTGCTTTGCGAGCTGATGACAGTTGCAGCAGCTGTTCTGACAAGTAAATCCTTGTTGGCTTGTTTCCAGTAATCAGAGAGCAGACTCCAGGGTCTGGGGACCTGCCTCACTCAAGCAAGTTCTACAGAAGCAGCATTAATAGAGGCCAAGGGGCCATGCCCCATTAGAAGAGTCGTATGTCACCCCTCAGTATACTGCTTCATCAACAAAACAAATTCTACTGGAATTTGAAAATTCTGTTCAATAAAAACAACCACCAATGTGTGACTAATACAATTCAATACAAATCTATAAAGGATATCAAAGTATCAAAATATCAACCAACTAATGGAGAGGACAAGGCTGATCTGGCAAGTTCCATAAGAGATTGCAAATAAATGGCCATGGGGATGCATAAAAGGGAGATGATGAAGATGAAGATGAAGATGCTGATGATGAAGATGATCTTAGAGAAATTCTATGATGGTAGTTCTCTAAATTAACTCAATATTCTTTCTACTGAATTGGAGACTTAAAAAAAAAACCAACAGATGACTCTGTCTATGTCCTCCAAAAAGTCAACTAAATCAGAATCTCCAGGTGTGCTGGCCCATCATAAGTATTTTTTTTTAAAAGCTGCTCAGGTGAATCTACTGTGAAACAGGTTTGAGAATCACTGGTTTAGGAAGCAGGACTTCATCAGGATTTTGACAACTGGAAATGAGGACAGAGGGATGGTCAGAGAAAAGCATACAAGTAAAGGACTTAAGGAAAGAGAGTCCAGGGTTTGGGAAGAATGGAAGAGGGATTTGAGCAGGCTAGCAGATCCATGCACAGTGAGAGAGGAATCAGAGGAAAATAAAGTTTCATTTGCAGGAGCAAGATCATGGAGATAGACTGACATCGAGGGAGTTTGAATCTCCTTTTCAAAATATGTAAACCCCTGCTCTTTACATATGCCATTGTTAATTATACATTAGTTCCTATTTCTAGATGACCCAGATAATTATGTCTAGATAAAAAAGCAACAGCTCAAAACTTCTATGTTGCAACTGGGAATCCCTGACTCCCACTACCACATCTAAACAAAGAGCACACTGCACTGCACCCTACGGTAGCCACTGTAGGTAATCATCCTGTGTGCAAATACCATTGGGCAAAGTTTTGTATGCACAGCTCTCCTGGAATTATAAAAATAAACAAGCATATGAGAAAGGGGCAGATAGACACACAGTCTGTTAGACTCCTCAGTAATGCTGATTCTGTCTGCCTCTATAATACCTAAGACTGATTGTTTCTTCAATTAGATGATGCACTTTAGGAGAAGGAGGCAAATCTTAGGCATTTTTCTCATGACATAGTAAATGTGCATGTGTGCTGGTTCTTCTGACATCAGTAACATGCAATGCTTACAGCAACTGATGCATCGATCAGGTGTTATTATTTCCATCTGACAAAAATGGCATGGAGTGGCATGCAACTGTTCTCCTAGACTGCCTCATTTCGGCTTCTAACACATGCCATTCCCAATATTATTTCAGGAAAAAGCATAGCTGAATCTACGTTGTCAAACACCTTTATAAAAAGTTTTATAGGTTGTTTCAGATGCTATTTCTTTATGTGTAAGACTTAATAGATGATGTTATTTAGGGCCTGGTGTGATAGAATAATTTCCAATGCTATTAAGGTGTATTTTGATGATTCAGAATATTTCAGGTCATAAATCGCTCAAGAACAGAGATCTTACCTGATTCATACCCACATTCCCAAAACTCTTAACACAATGCTAGTGTGATGGCTGTTCTCAATAATTTTTTTTTCTGAAATAAAACTCACATGATTTTGTGATATTTAACATCTTATGTATTAACCACCATCCACACAACTAGTTATGCCAAGCCAAACAGAAAATAAATCCGACTTGATATGGTGTTTATTACTTCTAGTCCTTCAAACATTTGACATATATGCATTACTTGTCCCATTTGTACCTACACTGTTCTAGGGGCCGGAGGGACAGTGGCAAAATATGAACAAGGTCTCTGTCCTCAATTTGTACCCTTGTGGCAAGAGACAATTACACACACAGGTATGTAAAACAAATTGATTATTAAAAAATGTTACAAAAGATAGCAAAGAGAGTGATTTAGTGAAGTCACCAGAAAAGGACTACTTCAGATAAAATGGTCAGGGAGTGGGATTTGAGCTGAGAATTATATAAAGAAAAAAGACAGCCATACAATGACAGGCAATGAGTGTTCCAAACAGAACAGCAAAGGCAAAAGCTCTGAAACTGGCTGAGTTCATTGTACGTTCAAGGCATGAAAAGATTAAAAAGGCTAACATCGATAGGAGTTAAATCCAAGAAGTAGGTAGAGGCAATATTACCTAAAGCCTCGAAGTCCACATGAAGATTTTAGAAATTTATTTTTCATTCAGTGGGAAGGCATTAGAAAGGTGTAATACAAAAATGAAATGATCTGACATATATATATGTTGCACCATGAACAGAACAGAGCACCATGAGAGCACCATGAACAGAGTGCTCTCAACTACCAAAGAAAAACTGAATGATGGCCAGACTTCTGTTCTTATTAAGACCCATTCACAAAGTTACTTCCAAAAGTGTGGAAATGAAAGGGCATTCAGATTAAGAATTACCTGAATTAAAAATGCCACTAATAAAAACAACTCTACTGCCTTGTCAAGGAGTCGAGTTTGCTATAGTTTTCCTGTGCAGAACAGAGATCAGTTCATGGAAGAAGAAAGTGCCTCCTCAGGGAGGGCAGGAGATTTGATCCCCAGGCATTCAACTTAGCATGGAAGAGAAGAATCCACAGGTGAGGTGACCATGACATCTGTCAACTGAACGGGGACATTTATGGGAGTCACAGGGTGCTATGGATAATTACATCAGAACAACAGGCATAAACTGGAACTGTACCAACTATGTGGCTAGGAACACGCTATCACCTTTCTGAGACTGAATTTCTTTATCAGGCACATGAAGTGGTTGCATTTTTCTCAGTGACTGAATACTAACTACTAAAGGGTCTTACTGAAGAGACAGAAGAATGAAGTCCATTTCACACTCACAGAGCAAATACACTGACAGCGTGAATTGAGGAAAAAGAACAGAAATCTGTATTTGAATCAACATGATCAAAGAAAAGATAGGGTCATCTTTGATTCAAAGTTCTGTTCTCTCCCAGCCAGAAGGGAGAGCATAAACAAAGGCACATAAGTGTGCAAGGCCATGGCAGGTCCAAGCAGTTATAAAATTGGTTTAACTAGGTGATCTCTCAGCCCCTTTATCCAATAAAAAGCCAAGAGTCTCCCATTTAATGAGGTCAAATACACTGTTTAAAAATGACATTTTAATTTTTAGTGCCCAAATATAATACCACATATGTCAGTATTCCATCTCTCTACCTCCATTTCTCAATAACAACTGCCATTCTATCTATGCCTATTCACGTAACATTTATTCACACTGAGGTACACACATACAGAAGTTCTTGGCCATATGTAAAGGAAGTATCTGAAGACCCAGGATAAATGTAAACCTCTCCCTAAGGTCACAGATCTTTATTTTAAGAATAAAATAAACATATACAGAGCCGGGGGCAGAGTGCTGAATATGTAGGAAAATTTAAGATAACAGTAACTAACATTCAGTCCACATTTAACAGGTGTCAATTCAACTAGTTCTCCCAGCACTCCTCTGACCTAGATAGAACATTTCCATTTTTCAGATGAGATAACTGAGGTGTGGACTAGATAAGATCTTGCCACAGGGAACTTAGAAATGACAGAGCTAGACTCTGATGCAGGGAGTCTGGCTCTAGGATCCATGCTTTTCACAACTACACTGCATGCCTCTCAACAGTGGTGTCAAACTGTGGTGGACAGTTCGTGCTGTGCACCCACTGTTCCTTAATTCATCTTTACTGTAAAACAACCTCAGGGGAGAAGTTGGGAAAAACAGAAAAACATTAGATGGATCTCAGTAGCAACCATTAAAAAAAAAGATACGCAACGAGCAAAGACAAGAGAATGAATGAATTTTCAAAATCAAATTCGCATTTTCTAATTCAGCAGTCTGGACCCAAAGCCAGAATGCTTGCCCTTTAGGTCTGTCCAAATCAGCCTAAAGAATTTAGCTGAGTTCACAGGACATGACGTAAGTGGAATGGCCAAGGTTCTCATGGAAACAATTAGAGTTTTGATCAGTTGTTTGTATTTTATGAATGTTGTAGGGTCTTGAAGATGAAAAACTGTTAATTTCCTCTGTTCAGCATTTAACAGAATCTCAAGCAGAACAGTGATGAAAGGAAACTTTGTAAGGATGACGGTGGTAATAACAATAATAAGGTTAATGCAGCTATATTATGTTTGCATAACAATGTAAAGCTTACAATTTTTAAGTGTGTGGTATCCCACTTAAACCTGGCAACACATATATATCATTATTCTACTTTTATCACATTCACAGAAGAAGTCTCAGAGAGGTGCAGTATAAGAGCTGGAATTTAAACTAAACTTTCTCAGTCTAGTAGTATTTCTTCTTCTCCCACTTCTGTTTCTCAAACTGTTAGAAATTTCAGCAAGCCATCATGATTTTACTTCAAAAGAACTAAAAGCCACAGCATACAGACTCAGGCTTTGATACTCTGACTGCCCCAGTTTCCATATAAAAATCCTAAAACCCCACACTGCATAATCCCTACCTAATCCCTGAATTGTTGAGAGAGGAAATTTGAAAACTAATGAGTTTAACCAGCAAGGGGTCATATTTTAACATGGAAGCTGAAAAGAGTGCCAAAGCAGGCTGCCCCTCCTGCAAAGGTCCAGAAGGATGAGGGCATGGCTAAAAGCTGCTTACCAATACAGGACTCCCCGGACAGTGAATAGGTCCCATCGTCATGGAAACCGCTTCTGCACTCACAGTGGTACCACCCTGGCAGGTTAACGCAGCGGGAATGGTTGTGGCACTCAATGATTCCCTCTGTGCATTCATCAATATCTGCCTCAGAGAAAAACACAAGCCCACCAGGACATTAAATTCTTTTGACACTAACCTTTCAGTAAACACCTAAAACATGCTCATGTCAACATAGCAGTTAAAACTGGTTAGTCACCCAAAATGAAAGTCACAGGAAAAATCAAATCCCATTTTTACCCCCGAATCCAAACAAACTGAATGCTATGGGTGTGTTCTCATATACTAAATAATAAATGAGAGCTGATGATCATGAAGACATCCTATCCTGTTTTGTTGGCTTCTGCATAATCAAAAAGTAAATTGAGGATGTTTGGCACATTTTAGGTATTGAGTATATATGGCTTTTTCTTTATGGTTTCCAAAACAGCAATTCCAGATATTATGTGCTGTTCCTTGGAAATATCTATGAATAAATAAGCTCAGGAAACTCTAGGTTAAATAGTGTTAAACGGGTTTCTTTTGTACAGCGGTATCAAAGAGACAGCATATTCATATGCCTTGCAAAGCTCAGAAAGAAGAATACTATGCACTGTTTTCTAAATTTCTGTGCCTGAGGGTTACTTTTTCTTGGGATACCTCTAGGATCCTGTGAGACTAATGTTTTGGGAAGCATAGTTGGGTAACTACTGCTCCAATTACTTTATTTACAATTTTTTAAATATTTATTTTTGAGAGAGAGAAAGAGAGAGAGAGAGGTGGGCAGAGAGACAGGTACACACGGAGAATCCAAAGCAAGCTCCAGGCTCTGAGCTGTCAGCACAGAGCCTGACACCAGGCTTGAACTCACAGACGGCAAGATCATGACCTGAGCCAAAGTCGGATGCTTAACCCACTGAGTCACCCAGATGCCCCTGTTCAGAATTCTTTTAAAGCTTAAGTACTTGATTTATGAGAGTCAATGAGAGATCCTCATTCTTCAAATCATTCCTGATGGAAGGACATGTTCTGGGCTTTGTTTGCTCTAGGATCTGGCTTTTTCACATAAGCAAATGCCTAGATCATGCACAGATTCTCTAGCCCAAAGGCTTGCCTCTGAGCTGAAGGAGTTGACACCACTGTAGAAAGACGAGCTGTCAATTGTCATGCCAGGGTCAGCTCATTTTTAGAGAATCTTTCCATGTAATTATTTGTTGGAATATAGCGATTGTTGCCTGGGAATCTTTTACCAGTTCTCCTGTTAATATTTTAACTATGACAGTCTTATACAAATAGAAATCTAATTAATATTGGGATATAACACATCACGAATAAAACACATTTTGGAATCTTTTTCAGCAGTGCCCTGCTGTAGGCATCATCTCAGGGGCAATCAGCTACCAGTGTTTCTATTACCTTGACATGTCCTAAGGTGTGCACAGGGCTGTGAATGTAGCTTGCAACCCGTCAGTCTCATGTCATGGCATCCCAGCCAAGTAAAGAGAGAAAAAGTGCAGCTCTTTATACTAGGCAAATCCAGCTTTGTGTTGTTGCTGTTGTTGCCGGCTGCCATCTTCCTCCTTTACGATTTGTTATCCTACGGTCCTTATAGTTCTTTGACACATAGCATCCCTTAGCTTTCTTTTTCCTCATTATTTTTTTCATTTGAATTTCAGTATAGTTAACATACAGCATTATATTAGTTTCAGGTGTACAACATATTGATTCAACAATGCTATACATTACTCAGTGCTCATAATGATAAGTGTACTCTTTAATCCCCATCAGCTATTTCATGCATCCCCCCTCCCCCCTCTGGTAACATGAGTTTGTTCTCTGTAGTTAAAAGTCTGTTTTTTGGTTTTGTATTTTTTTCACTTCCTTGTTTGTTTCTTAAATTTCACACATGAGTGAAATTATATAGTATTTGTCTTTCTCTGACTTATTTTGCTTACCATTATACTCTCTAGCTCCATCCATGTCATTGCAAATGGCAAGATTTTATTCTTTTATGGCTGAATAATACTCCATTGTATATATATACCACATCTCTGTCCATTCATCCATAAATGGACACTTGCTTGGGCTATTTCCATAATTTGGCTATGGTAAAATACATACACTGAAATACTAATACGACATCATGCTGCAATAAACATGGGGGTTGGTGGGGGCATGTATCCTTTTGAGTTAGTGCTTTTGTATTTTGGGGGATAAATACCCAGTAGAGTGATCACTGGATCATAGGGTGATTCCATTTTTAAATTTCTGAGGAATGTCCATAGTGTTTTTCACAGTGGCTGCACCAGTTTGCATTCCCACCACCAATACATGAGGGTTCCTTTTTCTACACATCCTCACCAACACTAGTTCTTTCTTGTGTTGTTGATTTTAGCCATTCTGACAGGTGTGAGGTGATATCTCATTGTAGTTTTGATTTGAATTTCCCTCATGATGAGTAACATTGATCACTCATGATCTCTTCATGAGTTTCTCTTCTGTTTATCATCTGTATGTCTTCTTTGGAGAATTGTCTGTTCATGTCTTCTGCCCAATTTTTAATATACTTTTTTAATGTTTATTTACTTTTTGAGAGACAGAGACAGAGTATGAGCAGGGCAGGGGCAGAGCGAGAGGGAGACACAGAATCCGAAGCAGGTTTCAGGTTCTGAGCTGTCAGCACAGAGCCTGATGCGGGGCTTGAACTTGCGAACCATGAGATCATGACCTGAGCCAAAGTCGGATGCTTAACCAACTGAGCCACCCAGGCACCCTTCTGCCCAATTTTTATATTGGATTATTTGTTTTTTGGGTGTTGAATTGTATTATTTCTTTAAAATTTTTTTAAAATTATTTATATGAGAGAGAGACAGAGACAGAGACATAGAGAGAGAATGAGTGGGGAAGGGGGGCAGGGAGAGGCTCAGGGCCAGCATGGAGCCTGATATAGGGCTTGAATTCATGAACTATGAGATCATGACCTGAGCTGAAGCCAAGAGTCAGACAGTCAACCAACTGAGCCACCCAGGCACCCTTGTATTAGTTCTTTATGTATTTTGGATACTAACCCTTTATTGGATATGTCATTTGAAAATATTTTCCCCCATTTCATAGGTTGCCTTTTAGTTTTGTTGACTGTTTCCTTCACTGTGCAGAAATTTTTATTTTGAAGTAGTCACAATAGTTTATTTTTGCATTTAATTACCTTGCCTCAGAAGATATATCCAGAAAATGCTGCTATGGCCAATTTCAGAGACATGACTGGCTATGCTCACTTCTAGGATTTATATGGCTTAAGGCCTCACATTTATGTCCTTAATCCATTGTGACTTTATTTTTGTGTATGGCACAAGAAAGCAGTCCAGGTTCATTTTTTTTCCATGTAGCTGTCCAGTTTTCCCAGCAACATTTGAAGAGACTGTTTCCCATTGTATATTCTTTCCTCCTTTGTCAAAAATTAATTGACTATATAGCTGTGGGTTTATTTCTGGCCTTTCTATTCTGTTCCATTGATCTTTGTGTCTTTTTTATGCCAGTGCCATAGTGTTTGACTACTTCAGCTTTGTAAGATAACTTTAAGTCTGGAATTGTGATACCTCCAGTTTTGTTACTCTTTTTGTGAGATTACATTGGCCTTTTGGGGTCTTTTGCAGTTACATGCAAATTCTATAATTGCATATAATATAATCCTATATTGCTTGTTCTGGTTCTGTGAAAAATCCTATTGGAATTTTGATAGGGATTGCATTAAATGTGTAGATTGCTTTGGGTAGTATAAACATTTAAACAATATTTGTTCTTCCAACCCGTGAGCATGGAATACCTTTCCATTTGTTTGTGTCATCTTCACTTTCTTTCATTAGTGTTTTACAGTTTTCAGAGTACAGGTCTTTTACTTCTTCAGAGAAGTTTATTCCTAGGTATTTTATTATTTTTGGTGCAACTGTAAATGGGATTGTTTTCATTACACTCTCTGCTGTTTCATTATTAGCCTATAGGAATGCAACAGATTTCTGTACACTGATTTTGTATCCTATGATATTAGTGAATTCATTTATCACTTCTAGTAATTTTGTAGAGGAATCTTTTGGGTCTTCTATATATAGGATCATGTCATCTGCAAATAGTGAAAGTTTTACTTTTTCCTTACCAATATGAAGGTCTTTTATTTCTTTTGTTGTCTTATTGCTATTACTAGGACTTCTATTACTATATTTAATAAAAGTGGTGAGAGTGGACACCGTTATTTTGTTCCTGAACTTAGGGTAAAGGCTCTTGGTTTTTCCCATTATGATGTTCACTGTGGGTTTTTCATATAAGGCTTTTATTATGTTGAGGTATGTTTCATGTAAATCTACTTTGTTGAGATTTTTTTTCAAATAATGAGTGAATGCTGTACTTTGTCAAATGCTTTTTCTATATCTATTGACATGATCATGTGATTTTTATACTCTTATTGATGTGATGTGTTACACTGATTGGTTTGTGAATGTTGAGCCACCATTGCATCCCAGGAAAAAATCCCACCTGATCATGGTAAATGATTTTTTAATGTATTGTTGGATTTGATTTGCTAGTATTTTGTTACAATTTTTGCATCTCTGTTCATGAGTGATGTTGGTCTATAGTTCTCTTTTTTGGTGTTAACTTTATCTGGTTATCATATTAGGGTGATGATGGCCTCATAGAATGAATTTGGTACCTTTCCTTCCTCTTCTACTTATTGGAATCATTTGGGAAGAATAGGTATTAACTCTTGTTTAAATGTTTGGTAAAGTTTGCCTATTCAGCCATCTGGTCCTGGACTTTTGTTTGTTGAGAGTTATTCTGTTTCTTCCTCAAGTTTTGGTAGTTTATATGTTTCTAGAAATTTATCCATTTCTTCTAGGTTGTCCAATTTGTTAGCATAAATTATTTCATAATATTATCTTACAATTGTGTGTGTGTATATATATATATATATATATATATATATATATATATATATATATATATATATATATATATCTGTGAGGTTAGTTGTTATTTCTCTTTTCATTGTGATGTTGTTTGAGTCCTCTTTTTGGGGGGAATAAGTATGGCTGAGGTTTATCAATTTTGTTGATCTTTTCAAAGAATCAGCTCCTGGTTTCATTGTTCTGTTCTATTGTTTTTCAGTTTCTACATAATTGATTTCTGCTTTTATTTGTAACTATTTACTTTATTCTGCTGGCTTCAGTTTTTTTTTCTAGCTCCTTTAGGTATAAAGTTAGGTTTTTTTATTTGTGATTTTTCTTGCTCTTGAGGTAAGCCTGTGTTGCTATAAATTTCTGTCTCAGAACTTCTTTTGCTGCATCCCAAATACTCTGGACCATTGTATTTTAATTTTCACTTGTTTCCATGTATTTTTTAACTTCTTTTATTTTCTGGTTGACCCATTCATTGTTTACTAACATGTTATTTACCTTCAATGTATTTGTGCTCTCTCAAGACTTTTTCTTGTGGTTGATTTCTAGTTTCATAGTGTTGGGTCAGAAAAGACGCACAGTATGAACTGGATCTTTTTGAATTCATTGAAATTCCTTTTGTGGCCGATTTGTGATCTATTCTAAAGAAAGGTCAATGTTCCCTTAAAAAGAATGTGTATTCTGCTTTAATATGGAATGTTCTGAATATATCTGCTAAATCCACCTGGTCCAGTGTGTCATTCAAAGCTACTGTTTCCTGATAGAGGATGGTGGGGAAGATGGCGGCATAGGAGGATGCTGGGCTCACCTCCTCCTGCTGATACCTTAGATTCCACCCACATCAGCCTAAATAACCCAGAAAACTACTGGAAGACTAGCAGAATGGACTCTCCGGAGGCAAGTGTAGACAAGAGACACACGGAAGAGGGTAGGAAGGGCAGAAAGGCAGTGTATGCTACACAGACTGGCGGGAGGGAGCCGGGGTGGTGGAGGGGCAGCCTGCCGGCAAGGCAGAGCCCCCGAAGTCTGGCTTGAAAAAGTGGAGGGGCTGGACTCCATGAGTTCTGACAGCCAGCGAGTGGGACTTAATATCTGGAATGTTAAAAGTCAACAGCTCTGCTCTTGGAGAGCAGTGAGGGTGAGAGGATGCCTGGAGGGAGAGTTGTTGAGCCCCGGAAGGACAGAAATCAGTGGGGGAACAAAGGCGCTGCCAAGAGGCATCTCCCTCTCCCACCCCCCAGCTGACATTCCAACGGGAACCAGTTCCCATCAACGAACCTGCTAGCACCACACGTACACACAACGCTGTGCTTCTGTGGATCCATCCCTCCCACGGGACTGCCTCCCTCCCAGCAATGCAGGGCCCCTCCCACAGGGGACCACCCAATGGCAAAACAAGTTAAGCCTACCCATCCTGCCCCTGTGCAACTTGCAGATCCACCCAGCTAATACGCCCTTGGCCAGATCCCATCAGAGCAGCACCACAAGCCTAGCAGTGTGCAGGTAGCCCAGACAGGGTCACACCACTCCACAATTCCTGCCCCTGGGAGAGAGGAAGATAAGGTACACACCAGTGGCCCCTGAGGTGGGCTGGGGGAAGACACTGGGTCTGACTGCAGCCCCACCCACCAACACAAAATACTCTGGACAGCACAGGGGAAATGCCCTGCAGTTTGGAGCTACTGCAGGGATTACACAAAATGACGAAATGGAAGAATTCTCCTCAAAAGAAATGCCAGGAAGTAGCGACAGCTAACAAAATGATCAAAAACGATTTAAGCAATATAATGGAAGAAGAATTTAGAATAATGGTCATAAAACTAATCGCTGGGCTTGAAAAAAGCATAGAGGACAGGAGAGAACTATTGCTACAGAGATCAAGGGACTAAGAAATAATCACAAGGAACTAAAAAATGCTATAAATGAGGTGCAAAATAAAATGGAGGTGGCCATAGCACCGATTGAAGAGGCAGAGGAGAGAATAGGTGCATTAGAAGATAAAATTATGGAAAAAGAAGAAGTTGAGAAAAAGAGAGATAAAAACATCCAGGAGTATGAGGGGAGAATTAGAGAACTAAGTGATGCAATCAAACGGAACAATATCCATATCATAGGAATTCGAGAAGAAGAAGAGAGACAGAAAGGGGCTGAAGGTGTACTTGAACAAATCATAGCTGAGAACTTCCCTGATCTGGGGAAGGAAAAAGGCATTGAAATCCAAGAGGCACAGAGAACTCCCTTCAGATGTAACTTGAATCAATCTTCTGCACAATATATCATAGTGAAACTGGCAAAATACAAGGATAAAGAGAAAATTCTGAAAGCAGCTAGGGGTAAACGTGCTCTAACTTACAAAGGTAGACACATAAGAATAGTGGTTGACCTATCTACAGAAACTTGGCAGGCCAGAATGGAATGGCAGGAAAACTTCAATGTAATGAACAGAAAAAATATGCAGCTGAGAATCCTTTATCCAGCAAGTCTGTCTTTCAGAATAGAAGGAGAGATAAAGGTTTTCCCAAACAAACAAAAACGGAAGGAATTCATCACTAAACCAGCCCTACAAGAAAGATCATAAGGGGGATTCTGTGAGTGAAATGCTGCAAGGAACATAAAGTACCAGAGACATCATTACAAGCATGAAACCTACAGATATCACAATGACTCTAAACCCATATCTTTCCATAATAACACTGAATGTAAATGGACTAAATGCTGCAACCAAAAGACAGGGTATCAGAATGGATTAAAAAAACAAGACCCATCTATTTGCTGTCTACAAGAGACTCATTTTAGACCTAAGGACACCTTCAGATTGAAAGTGAGGGGATGGAGAACTATCTATCATGCTACTGGAAGTCAAAAGAAAGCTGGAGTAGCCATACTTATAGCAGACAAAGTAGACTTTAAATTAAAGGTTGTAACAAGAGATGAAGAAGGGCATTATATAATCATTACAGGGTCTATCCATCAGGAAGAGCTAACAATTATAAATGTCTATATGCTGAATACGGGAGCCCCCAAATATATACAACAATTACAAATATAAGCAACCTTATTGATAAGAATGTGGTAATTGCAGGGGACTTTAATACTCCACTTACAACAATGGATAGATCAACTAGACATAGGATCAATAAACAAACAAGGGCCCTGAATGATACATTGGATCAAATGGACTTGACAGATATATTTAGAGCTCTGCATCCCAAAGCAACAGAATATACTTTCTTCTTGAGTGCACATGGAACATTCTCCAAGATAGATCGCATACTGGGTCACAAAACAGCCCTTCATAAGTATAAAAGAATTGAGATGATACCATGCACACTTTCAGACCACAATGCTATGAAACTTGAAATCAATCACGGGAAAAAGTCTGGAAAACCTCCAAAAGCATGGAGGTTAAAGAACACACTACTAAACAATGAATGGGTCAACCAGGCAATTAGGGAAGAAATTTAAAAAATAGATGGAAACAAATGCAAATGAAAATACAACACTCCAAATGCTTTGGGATATAGAGAAGGCGGTCCTGAGAGGAAAATACATTGCAATCCAGGCCTATCTCAAGAAACAAGAAAATCCCAAATATAAAATCTAACCGTACACCTAAAGGAAATAGAAGCAGAACAGCAAAGACACCCCAAACCCAGCAGAAGAAGAGAAATAATAAAGATCAGAGCAGAAATAAACAATATAGAATCTAAAAAAAACTGTAGAGCAGACCAATGAAACCAACAGTTGGTTTGTTGAAAAAATAAACAAAACTGATAAACCTCTAGCCTCTAGCCAGACTTCTCAAAACAAAAAGGGAGAGGACCCAAAGAGATAAAATCATGAATGAAAATGGAATGATTACAGCCAATTCCTCAGAAATATATGCAATTATCAGGGAATACTATGAAAAATTATATGCCAACAAACTGGACAACCTGGAAGAAATGGACAAATGCCTAAACACCCACCCACTTCCCAAACTCAAACAGGAAGAAATAGAAAACTTGAACAGACCCATAACCAATGAAGAAATTGAATCAGTTATCAAAAATCTCTCAACAAATAAGAGTCCAGGACCAGATGGCTTCCCTGGGGAATTGTACCAGACATTTAAAGCAGAGATAATACCTATCCTTCTCAAGCTGTTCCAAAAATAGAAAGGGAAAGAAAACTTCCCGACTCATTCTATGAAGCCAGCATTACTTTGATTCCCAAACCAGTCAGAGACCCAGGAAAAAAAAAGAGAACTACAGGCCAATATTCCTGATGAATATGGATGCAAAAATTCTCAACAAGATACCAGCAAATCGAATTCAACAGCATACAAAAAAAAACTATTCGCCATGATCAAGTGAGATTCATTCCTGGGCTGCAGGGCTGGTTCAACATTTGTAAATCAATCAGTGTGATACATCACATTAATGAAAGAAAAGATAAGAACCATATGATCCTGTCAATTGATGCAGAAAAAGCAGTTGACAAAATTTAGCATATTTTCTTCATAAAAACCTTCGAGAAAGTCAGGATAGAAGAAACATACTTAAACATCGTAAAAGCCAGTAATGAAAAGCCCACAGCTAATATCATCCTCAATGGGGAAAAACTGAGAGCTTTCCCCCTGAGATCAGGAACACGACAGGGATGTCCACTCTCACTGCTGTTGTTTAACATAGTGTTGGAAGTCCTAGCATCAGCAACCAGACAACAAAAGGAAATCAAAGGCATCAAAATTGGCAAAGATAAAGTCAAGCTTTCACTTTTTGCAGATGACATGATATTATACATGGAAAACCTGATTGACTCCACTGAAAGTCTGCTAGAACTGATACATGAGTTCAGCAAAGTCACAGGATACAAAACTAATGTACAGAATTCAGTTGCATTCTTATACACTAGTAATGAAGCACCAGAAAGACAAATGAAGAAACTGATCCCATTCACAATTGCACCAAGAATCATAAAATACCTAGGGATAAACCTAACCAAAGATGTAAAAGATCTGTATGCTGAAAACTATAGAAAGCTTATGAAGGAAATTGAAGAAGATACAAAGAAATGGAAAAACCTTCTGTGCTCACAGATTGGAAGAGTAAATATTGTTCAAATGTCAATACTACCCAAAGCTATGTACACATTCAATGCAATCCCAATCAAAATTGCACCAGCATTCTTCTCAAAGCTAGAACAAGCAATCCTAAAATTTGTATGGAACCACAAAAGACCCCGAATAGCGAAAGTAATATTGAAGAAGACCAAAGCGGGAGGCATCCCAATCCCAGACTTTAGCCTCTACTACAATGCTGTAATCATCAAGACAGCATGGTATTGGCACAAAAACAGATGCATAGACCAATGGAATAGAATAGAGACTCCAGAATTGGACCCACAAAAGTATGGCTAGCTAATCTTTGACAAAGCAGGAAAGATACCCAATGGAAAAGACAGTCTCTTTAACAAATGGTGCTGGGAGAACTGGACAGCAACATGCAGAAGAATGAAACTAGACCACTTGCTTACACCATTCACAAAGATGAACTCAAAATGGATGAAGGACCTGAATGTGACACAGGAAACCACCAAAACCGTAGAGGAGAAAGCAGGAAAAAAACCCTTTGACCTCAGCTGCAGCAATTTCTTACTTGACACATCTCCAAAGGCAAGGGAATTAAAAGCAAAAAAGAACTATTGGGACCTCATGAAGATAAAAAGCTTCTGCACTGCAAAGGAAACAATCAACAAAACTAAAAGGCAACCGACAGAATGGGAAAAGATATTTGCAAATGACTTATCAGACAAAGGGCTAGTACCCAAAACCTGTAAAGAATTCGCCAAACTCCACACCCGAAAAACATATAATCCCGTGAAGAAATGGGCAGAAGACATGAATAGACACTTTTTAAAGAAGAAATCCAGATGGCCAACAGGCACATGAAAAGATGCTTCACGTCACTCCTCATCAAGGAAATACAAATCAAAACCCTACTGAGATATCACCTCACGCCAGTCAGAGTGGCTAAAATGAACAAATCAGGAGACTATAGATGCTGGCGAGGATGTGGAGACACGGGTACCCTCTTGCACTGTTTGTGGGAATGTAAACTGGTGCAGCCACTCTGGAAACAGTGTGGAGGTTCCTCAAAAAATTAAAAATAGACCTACCCTATGACCCAGCAATAGCAATGCTAGGAATTTACCCAAGGGATACAGGAGTGCTGATGCATAGGGGCACTTGTACCCCAATGTTTATAGCAGCACTTTCAACAATAGCCTAACTATGGAA
The DNA here is from genome assembly GCF_018350195.1 of Panthera tigris. NCBI lineage: Eukaryota > Metazoa > Chordata > Mammalia > Carnivora > Felidae > Panthera > Panthera tigris. The sequence goes on along the minus strand of NC_056669.1, from coordinate 76,420,234 downwards.
AGAGCCTAAATGTCCATCAACTGATGAATGGATAAAGAAATTGTGGTTTATATACACAATGGAATACTACTTGGCAACGAGAAAGAATGAAATATGGCCTTTTGGAACAACGTGGATAGAACTGGAGAGTGGTATGCTAAGTGAAATAAGTCATCAGAGAAAGACGGATACCATATGTTTTCACTCTAATGTGGATACTGAGAAATTTAACATAAGACCATAGGGGAGGGAAGGGAAAAAAAAGAAAATGTTAGAGAGGGAAGGAGGCAAAACATAAGAGCCTCTTAAAAACTGAGAATAAACTGAAGGGAGGGGAAAGTGGATGATGGGCATTGAGGAGGGCATCTGTTGGGATGAGCACTGGGTGTTGTATGGAAACCAACTTGACAATAAATTTCATATTAAAAAAATAAATAAAAGCCCTAGTTAAACATACAAACAAACGAACAAACAAAGCTACTGTTTCCTTGTTGTTTTTCTGTTTGGATGATATGTCCATTAATGTACGTGGGGTGTCCACTATTAATTTGTTACTGTTGATTACTTCTTTTATGTTTGTTATTTTGGTGCTTTCATGTTGGGTGTTTAAATATTTACAACTGTTTATCTTCATGTTGTCTCCATTATTATTACATAGTGTCCTTATTTATCGCCTGTTACAGTCTTTGTTCCAAAGTCTATTTTGCCTGATGTAAGTATTGCTACCCATGCTTTGCCAGCCACTTGTATGACAAATGTTTCTCTATCCCCCCACTTTCAATCTGCAGGTGCCTTTCTTTAGTTTTTGTTTGTCTGAGAATCTATCTCTCCTATTTTGAACAATACCCTTGCTGCATAGAGTATTCTTGGCTGCAGATTTTTCCCTTTTAGCACCTTGATTATATCATGATACACTCTCTCTTCGGGCATGTAACGTTTCTGCTGAAAAATCACATGAAAGACTTATGGGATTTCCCTTGTATCTAAATCTTTTCTCTTGCTGCTTTTAATTTTTTTATCAATACTTTTTAATTACCATTTTAATTACTATATGTCTTGGTGTGGATGTCTTTGTGATGATTTTCTTGGGTGGATCTCTGTGTCACCTGGATCTGGATATCTGTTTCCTTCCCCAGATTCAGGAAATTTTCATCTATTATTTTTTGAGTAAATTTTCTCCCCCCCTTTCTCTCTCTTCTTCTGGGAGCCCTATAATGCAAATGTGATTTTGCTTGATGGAGTCACTGAGTTCCCTAAGGCTAGTCTCAATTTGCATAATTTTCCCCCTCTCATTTCTTCAGGTGATTACTTTCATTACTCTGTCTTCCAGGTCATTAATTCATTCTTCTGGTTTTTCTAGCTTTCTCTAGCTATTTATTCCATCAAGTATACTTTAAAATTTCATTAATTGTATTATCTCTGATTGGTTCTTTCTTTTCTCTTTGTTAAATGTCCTCCATTTGAAGTGATGTCCTCTGCTCTTTTCTCAAGTCCAGCGAGTATCTTTATGATCATTACTTTAAATTCTAATAGGCATATTACTTGTTTCTTTTTCAATTAGGTCTCTTGCTATGATTTGGTCCTATTATTTTCTTAAAGATATATTCCTCTGTCTCCTCATTTTGTCTAACTCTCTGTATCTGTTTCTGTGTGTTAGTAAAGTCAGCTCTGTCTTTTGTCTTGAAGGTAATGGCCTTATGAAGAAGAGGTCCTATAGTGTCTTGGAGTGCAGTGTTCCCTGCTCCTTAGGATCTGCCGCTTCAGGGACTGTCTCCTATAGGCGTTGGGTGTACCCTGTTGTAGCCCTGGCCTTTTCTTCCTTCAGTTCAATTGTCTGAAGAGGCTCTCTTTGCGGGTTGTGGATAGTGTTTGGTTCCCAGCTGGGTAGGGCATGTTTTAATAAGTTGTGTTCTGGTCTGCTTGCAAAATGCAACCTGCTGTCACCATCACCAGAATTAAGGTCCTGCAGTAAGTGCTATTCAGGAGATGGGGTGCTGGCAAAATTTAGGCTTATCTTCTGGGTAATGCAGTGCTGCGACTGAGGCAAGATTTAGTACAAATATTTGATCTGCCTAAGTGTGGGGTCAGGGCTTGGTGCAGGCATGTTTGCTGGTGAGTATTGGCACCACCCTGGTTCCCGCAGGTGGCCCTATGTTTATGTTGAGGGGAACAGGTAGAAATGGCTTGCGCCAGCTCCTTTGTTCCTGAAGAGGGTCTCTCTGTGTTCCCTGCCTCTCTGGGACAGTCTCTGAGATGAGTAAATCAGTCTCCTTCCCATGTGCCCCAGGCCTTTTTCAAACTTTTACTTCTATGCTTTATCTCTGTGGGTTTTTTATGTGTTGTCTCTTTAAGGGCAAGGCCTCAGCTTCCTAAAGCCCTCTGAGCTACTCCAGAGTGGAGCCTGCTGATTTTTAAAATTTCAGGCTTTAAGTATTACTGGTTGTAAGAACCCATGAAATTCAGCCCCTCTCACTTTCAAAGCCAAATGTTATAGGGATTCCCCTTTCCCAGTGTGACTATTTCTCACCCTTCTCCACAACCCAGGCTCTCTCTGGACCACAGGTGGTGAAGGTCCATTTTTCTCCCAAACCACATCACCACCCTTCCTACCTTCTTCCATGTATGTGGCCTGTTCTCTACTTTTGGTGATTGAGTTTGTTCTGCCAGTCTTCAGGTGATTTATGCTGATGTGTTACCTATTTGTGGGGCAAAGTGAGTTTAGGGTCCTCTTAGTCAGCTTCCTTCCCAGGTCCCACTTGCATCCCTTAGGTTTCTAAATGTCATCAGCCCAAAGGACCCAGGCTTCTGTGGCACCTTCCATTATGGCTGTCAGATTGTCATGTATTATAAATCCCTAGAAAATTAATCTTAAACAGCTATGTTGTAATTTCTGAAATTTTACAGATGTGTGTTTTGGAGGACACACCTTGGATCACTTAGAATTTCAAAAATTGAAACAGAGAGGTAACTTGAGGCTATGTCTCAGCAACAAAGGGCTAGTCCCAGCTTATGGAGTCAGTTCAGCATTTTTAAATGCAGTCACTGAGAGAAACAAGGGTAATGAGAAGACTGATTTTTAGAGATAGCTTCTCCATGTTAAGGCTGAAAGACAACTGTCTGCAATGGAGCAGCGACAAATTCTACCTAAGATAACGATTTCCAAAGCCCCCAGAGAGGCAGTCATGACCCCCCACACATCCTGTCAGCATCTAGACTGCCGACAGTCTTCAGGTAACAACTTTCCAGGTAGTCAGCATTTTAAGAAATGAGGGAATACACAAGCCAAACCTTCTCAGATAACCAAAATAATCGCATGTCCTGACTGACCTGGGACAAGCCTAGTTTATATCTGCTGCCCATGTCCTTCTCAAAAGCATACCAGTTTGGAGGATAAGTTATCTGAACATCTTTCAATAATTCCTCCAGCCCTCAATTCAATGTTCAGGTTCAGAGGAGCAAGAGTGGCAAATCACGTGCAAATATTTTTTTGTCAGTTCACAGATATTTATGTTCCCAGAATGAAATAATATCTGAGACTATTAAAGGCTTCTATGATTAGGCAGGACAGAAGTTGTCTGTGTGGCACGAGGGATACTAACAAGAGAATGAAGACAACCAGATGGTTATATCTATGACTGCCCCCAGAGACACCGAGGAACCCCTGGCTTGCAATGAAAATGAGTAACATGGTAGAGATGCCCCTTGCCTGGCAGCTGCACTGCCCTTAGCAGATTCTGGTGACTCAATGGGAATAACCAGGGCTCCTCACATACTGGCATCTGGTAACAAAGCTGCACATTTCTGTTCTGTAAGATCTACAATGTAAGCTAACATTTTCATTTGATATGCAACCAGGCTACACGTGAACGGTGCTCACATTTTCATGGTGTTCATAAACCTGGCTGTTTCTTCTACATAGTCACAGTAGTATTAAAAGCAACGCCTGCAAACCCAAATAGAGAAAACACTTAGATGCTTTTCAGTGACACTTTGGGGACTTTAAAAATTATAAATGGGTTGTGCTGCCTTTGTCCTCAGAGATTGGTTCCTCCCAGTCAGCACCTGCCACAGGCAAACAAACAAGACAGATGCTCTGGAAATAGGGTTTCTGTGAGTTCACTATGGAATCCAACTCTTTCTCAATGAATTCTGATTAACTACTGTAAGCTTGTGTTGGGGAAAGTCATTGAGAGGACATAACTGCTGATCAGAGACCTGGACAGAGACAGAGATCAGGACATAACTGATCAGAGACCTGGACCTAGGCAATCAGGTATTCCTCACTCCCTCCCCTTTCCTTGGAATATACATTCTGCCCACTGTTCCCAGAGAGAGAGAAAGAGCTGTTTTAAGGACACAGCCTTGAGAAAGCAATGTGTTAAGACCATATGGACGGTATACATGACTGAGCCCAGTGAAGGCCTCGATATAAACTTTTAAGATTCTGGCAGATGGGTGTGGAGACCTACTCGTCTTGTAGCTAGCTGCTCATGACAAGCCTTGTATGTTAAGTTCCTTTGTCTATGAAACCCGCCACCTACTGATTTTCAGTAGTCTGCCTCCTTCTTCAGCCTCTCCCTGCCCTATGTGTATGGGAAGCCTGGCTGCATCATACAATGTGTTACCTATTCCAAAGGAAACAAATAATATATATATATACATATATATATATATATATACATATGTATATATATACGTGTATATATATATATGTATATATATACGTATATATATATAATTTTTCCTTCCTATACCAAGTCCTAGAATTTTGTTTAAACCTCAGTTTAACCCAGAACAGATCTGAAAATGTGGCAGAGGAAACAATAGATGCTGGGAGATTCTTAAGAGTGGAACCTAACAGTATCCATTTCTGTATCCTTAGTGCTACATGTCTGCTATGTAAAAGCTCACATTATAACCTGGGTCACACAGCAAGCAAATGGTGAAACCAGGTTCAGAACTAGCTAGAATGTGTATTTGTCTCTATCATATCATCTTGTTGACAAATGAAGAAAGGAAGATTTGCACAAAGATATAGCATTTATTTAATTCTCTAATGCTTGTTGAACTGAAAGTATGATGTGCTAAAGAGGATATTTGTGTTGTGGTAGATGCAAAAGGAAAGACATTATTCTGGAAATCCCAGGGCTCATGATCAAGGGAAGGAGGTGTACATGAGCATCCTTTAAACCCCAACCAGTATCACCTTCTCCAACTCCTCCAGACACCCAGGTCCTCCCTCCCCTAGTGGCTCAGTATATATGCACACATCTATTTAAGCACGTCTTGCTCCATGCCAGTAATTCCCCTTTTATGCCCTTCATTCAAATGCAAATTTCCCCAAGAACAGAGACAGCATCTTAGAATTACATTTACAGTAAGAGAATATCAAGTAATATGAAGGTACTCAATAACAGTCTGAAAAGGAATGAATGTAAAAATAAATGACAATGGGCTGAATGAAAGGAACAATAAAAGAGTGCCTGAACAGATTCAAAGTACCACAAGATTTCCTGCTGTTTGCAAAGCACAAAGATACAATGTCAATTCATAGAACTAAATATAATGGGGTTAGTTTAATCTTTATGTGTTATTTACCTCTAAAGGGCACCATGTAGTTTCCATTTAACGCTTTGTTTCTGTTTCTAATCTTTAGAGAGTTTTTCAAGGCAGCATAATAGGCAACAAAAAGACACCGAGCTCCTACTGCCGTCAATAAACAACACTACCTGTACCTGGAGGTTTTTATCACAATGAAATCCAAGTGACTACCAAAGTTTTTTGTTTGTTTCATTGTTTGTTTTAGAGGGGGGGAGGGGCAAAGGGAGAGTGAGGGAGAGAATCTTAAGCAGGCTCCACACTCGGCTATAACCCTGAGATCATGACCTGAGTCAAGATCAAGAGTCAGACATTTAACCAACTGAGCCACCCAGGCACACCCCCCCCCCCCCCCGCCAAAGGTTTTTTCATAGGATATGTCCTAAGGAACACCTTGAATCCTATTTGGAATGTACAATAAATTTGCTATCAAAAGCCTTTCACAAATAAATCCTTGGATTATTGTATAATTCTATACTCTTGAGTTGGATGAGTCTCTTCCTTCATCTGATCTTTTCTGTCTAAGATATGCTATCTGAAAATTAACAAAATCAATAAAGTTTATCTCAAAGCTTATTTTCAAAGAGATACTATTGTACATCATATTCATTGGTTAAAGTTCACAGTGAAGTAGAGGCTCAAGATGCAGTTGGATTTTATCTTTTCTCAGGATTTATAGAGTCAGGAGGTTGAGACGTGAGAAAAACTTTGATACTTTCAATGACTCAACACAACTATATTGAGCACACATATATGAAATGATGTACATCACACCCTGTGATAGAGATGAAAGCAAAGTGTTCTGTGCCCCATGCACTTACAGTCTATCAGAGCAAACTGGAATGTTAACAACAACAAAAAAGATAATGATGGTTAATAGAATATGGACTTTGGAGACAAGCATGACTTCAAATTCCTGCTCACCAACACACTATATATTGTAAAGATTTTTCCAAATCTTTGTCTTCTCATCTGTAGATGTTGGGAAAATAAAGTCAAACTTTATAGGATTAATGAACAAAAAAGACTCTTAAGCAAAATCTATTCTATTTCTCCTATTATACAGAATACTAACCTTGAACTCTATATACTGCTAAAAAACAGAAAACAAAAATTAATGCTAACTTGTACTCAAAAAACTGGTTAGGGTGCAGAGGTGATTTCTGGATCTTTAAAAACATTCATTTGGATTTTGAGATAACGGTGACATTGTAAAACACTCAGGAGTAGAATCTGAATGTATCATATACACCCCATAAAAACATGGGTTCTCTCCCCCCAAAAAGTCACATGAATTTAAGTGGAATCAATATCATTAAGTGCCAAAAATCTAGTAAACACAAACCTGATTATTAGCTAATATTGGCTGACTTCCAGGATTGTACTGAACATACAGCATGCATCAGAATGTTTCAGGGAAAATAAAAAGATACGTAAATGAAACAGAGAGACTATGTTAAAGGAACAGGCTAGCTCTTTATCTCCTCTTCGTGGACTCCCTATGGTGTGTCCCGGGAACACCTCCTTTGCAGTCGAGTGAGGCCATGTTTCTGAGATCTAGCTCTAGAACTAGAAGTAATGTCATTTCAGTATGGTCCACAAAAATGTCTCATGAATGTCCTTACTATTTCTATCTGCCCACAGGGGGCTACAATACAAGGAAACCTTGGAAGCCACAAATGGCTTAAAAATGGTAAAGCCTTTGTCTGCCTGGTTCCCTGCATGATTATGGAGAGTGGAACCCTTCCACAGACCTGGAACTGTCATGGACTGTTTCTATGAGCAGAAATACTTTTGTCTCCTATGAGGCACCACACTGTTTGAGGTTGTTTTATTGCTCCAGCCAGTATTTCCTACCTGTTTTGATAAACCTCTTTCCATATTAAGTGGAAAGACTGCAGAGGTCAGAAGTCATGCGGACACCATCTCTAAAAATAAAAACAAGTAAACAAGGAAAAAAAACCCTCAGCACCAATCACAGATCATGTAGACAGCAAAAGAGGTGGGAGAGAAGTTTTGTTTTAGAATGTGACACAGTTGTAGTCAGATGCACTTGAGTTTGAATCTTGGCTCTGTTAATTCCTAGTTGTGGGACTAAGCAAGTTATTTATCTTTTTTCAGCTTCAGTTTCCTTGGTTCTTAAATGAAGATGGTTTTACCTAGCTCATAATGTTGCTTTAAGGATTGAATGAGATCAATGTAAAGCTACTCTATAGAGCTAGGCAGGCATTCATTAGGCTTGCAATAATGAACATTCTCTCATTTTTATTTCTTATTTGGTCACAGAGGAGCTATGTGTTCATGCCAAGACAGTCCAAGTCTCCAGGCCTCCATTCTTACAAGAAAAATTAAAAAATCTTGTTATAGCCTACCTCAGTGCTCTTCTAGGTTTAATACCCCAGAAGATGGGAGATCTAGGCTTTGGGATTATGCCTTCTTCTGCTACTAGCCAACCAAATGGTTGCTATAAGTTTTAAGAAACCTCAGTTTCTTCCTTAGTCAAATTAAAAAAATACATGTTTTGTGTGTATCAAAAACAAAGCTCCAATAAGATATGAATAAACTCTGGAGTCAATTAACTGCTACACAAATTATATGGTGACATCATTCTTACTGTTTCTTCTTTGCAAGTTCTGATTATCAACTAGTTTTTAGTCCATTAAACTTAAAGGTACTGGTTATTAACAATGGTGCCAATGGCAATGGTGATAGGGCTCTCTGTCTTCTTTAAATATCCTTCTTTACTGACTCATCACAAGAGAATCAGCCTCTTCCTGGTTGAACCCTTCCAATTTTATCTCTGAAGTCTTTTTTTTATGGCTAAAAATTCATTCCCAAATTCTTCCATAAAGAGCCAATCTGTTTGCACCCCAACTCTTCTCTCTAGTCTGGAGGCTCTCTGGTCCACATCTCTAAACTGGCTTCTAACACAAGTTCATGCACACATTTACTACTGCCTACAGATTAGCTAACCTCAGGGGTCTCTCTTCCTTCTGCCCAAAGCATTTCATGACATGTATCTTTCTACATTTCAAAGTCATTTGCCTCCTCAGCACACCTTCCCTGCTCTCATTCCTCACAATCAATGAGTAAAAGGTCAAAGTTCTTTTGATGGCTTACAAAGTTACATGATCTGTCTGCTCTTATCTCTATAAATTCATCAAACACTATTTCCTTTGCTAGCCACGGCAGCTACACTGGCTTCCTAGCTATTCCTCAGGCATACTAAGCTTGCTCTGGCCTTGGCACATATTGTTCATATATGCTGTTCTTTCTGCCTAGAGTGTTCTCTAGGATAGCTCCTCTGTTTAATCTCTCAACCTCTGAGTCTTTGTTCATATATCCATCTTAGCGAGCCTTTTCCTGGCCACTGTCTCCAAAATGACAACCATGGTTACCCCAGCTCAAATATTCCCTATCTTCTCTCTTGCATTTACTGCCACCTAATTGCTTTGTATTTTACGTGTGTATCTTAATTGTCTCCGTTTCCTTGCCTTCACAAGAATGTAAGCCCCATGGGGGTAATATGATTATATAAGAACGGAATTGGACTTTAAATTTAGTGGGCACAAAATGAATACTTGCTGGAAGAGGGACAGAAGAAGGGAATGAAGATACACTAGAAATTCCTTCTTTGACGTGGTTTACTAACCTGCTTTATATTCACTCTTGAGATCTGTTGCCAACACCATGCTCTAGTTTCTTATTTTCTCAGACCTGAATGAATGCAATGTCTGCTGGAATGTCTTTCAGTCACTGACCTCTCCAGTCCATATAAATATTAAGTTAATGTTTCCCAAATATTAAGTTAGTCCCCAAACTGATGACTCAGCAACACTTAGTTAAAATAATACTAGGTATTCTGGCATTTGATAGCTACTTGAGCTTAGGCAAGTCACTTTGCAACTCAATACATCAATTCTTTTATTTTTATAATAAGCAAAGATCAAATAGGTCAGTGTTTTTTAACCAGTACTGTAGAGAGTACTAAGTTTCCATGGAGATTCTCTTTAAAAAAATTTTTTTAACATTTATGAATTTTTGAGAGACAGAATATGAGCAAGGGAGGGGCAGAGAGAGGGAGATACAGAATCTGAAGCAGACTCCAGGCTCTGAGCTGTCAGCACAGAGCCCAACCGGGACTGGAACCCATAAACCGTGAGATCCTGACCTGAGCTGAAATCAGGCACTCAACCAACTAAGCCACCCAGGCGCCCCTTCATGGAAGTTTTCTTAAGCAGATCAGTTGAATCTCCAGATAGATCCACCTTGAGTGACCATTGAGCAGCTACGTCTCTGTAGCATAGACCTATTAAAGTTTTACTGCTATGAACTTTAATCACTTAAAAAAATAAAATAAAAAAACACACTGAACAAGATCATATTCACTCCCAGCCTGAAGTTTCTATGATTCTGTGATTTCATTCTATTTTGTTCCCCCAGTACTTACGAATGATCATTACTATAAAAGCCTCCCACTAGGCATTCAAAACAAAAATAATCTGATGTCACTTTACCTACCATTTTGCTTTTATTTCTCAGAGTTACTGGCCTTTGCACACTCTGGTCTGGTTGCCTGAGTATCTCCATATTCTATATGCAATTTCATCTCATGTTTCCCAGCCTGCATGTGATTGTTTTATTTAATTAAAATCCAAGAACAAACATTAAATAGACAAAGAAGCCCACTTTCTTTTCTCTGAATTCCTATGGTGTTTAAAAATTCTACTTCCCTATTTAACTCTTACATCTATCATATTTTAGAATATTCTGCTTTTTGCTATAGTTTCTCTCCCTACCAAATAGAATTTTTAAACTTCTACCTGTTAATTTTTGGTCTCAGGCATTCTGACAAATGCTTTATATTCACTACTTCATTTGATCCTCTGAATAGCTCTGATATAACTTGAACAACCTTAATTTTATAGAAAATGGAGTCTTAGATGTTTAAATAATATGCTCATAGTAAAACATCTGGAATGTAGGAGAGTGGGAACTTAAACCAATGTCTATTTGACACCAAAATACATACTATTAGCCATTATAACATATAGTCTCTGCATATTTTAAAGATAGCAGCTTCTCTCCCCCTCTCTGCCTGCCTCCCTCCCTCCCTCTCTCTCCCTCACCCACTCCCCCCCCACCCAGCTTATCAACAACAGAAATTTATTTTTCACCGTTCTGGGACTGGAAGTATGGAGATCAGGATGCCAGCATGGTTGGGTTCTAGTGAGAACTCTCTTCTGGGTTGCAGACTGTCAACTTCTCATAGTAGTCTCACAAAACATTACTCTTATCATCACCCATGGCTAAGCACCATTTTAGGCCCACAGCTGATCTAATTCATTGTTAGCAATGGATTTCCCTGTGAAATATTTCAGTGGAAATATCAGCCAATGATTCCAGAGTGGGCAGAGTTTGGAGTCTGAGACTAGCTGATTCAACTGCCTTCTATAATGAAAATAAATTCCTCAGAAGAAAACTATATCTCTACTAAGAAGGAACGTAATACCCAATACACAATAAAGAAAGCATTATACACATAAAGAAATAAGAAAATGTGACCCATGCCAAAGAGAGAAAGCAGATAATAGAAACCAAACACAATCTTATCCAGATGTTGGATTTAGTAGGTAAAACTTAAAAAAAAATTAGGGGTGCCTGGGTGGTTCAGTCAGTTAGGCATCCAACTCCGGCTCCGGTCATGGTCTTACAGTTTGTGGATTCAGCCTCTGTGTGGGCTCTGTGATGACAGCCCAGGGTCTGGAACCTGCTTTGGATTCTGCATGTCCCTTTCTGTCTGCACCTACCCCACTCATGCTCTGTCTCTCTCTGTCTCTCAAAAATAAATAAAAATGTTTAAAAAAATTAAAAATGTGTTCAAGGACTGAAATAAAAACAGAGTTGAAAACTGAATAGATTTTTACTTTTAATGAAGATGAGGTTCTACATGCTGTCCAAGTATTCAGTAGCGTACTGATGAGAAAATATGAGTGACTAAAATACCCAAATCTGGAGAAAGACAACCAGAAGGGATTAGAGAAAAATAGTACCTGGGCTCACATAGGGAGGTAAGAGTGCATACTTCCATAAACTGGATGGAATTTTTTTTTTAAGTTTATTTATTTATTTTTAGAGAGAGAGAGAGAACTCAAGAGAGAGCATGTGTGCACATGAACAGGGGACAGGCAAAGAGAGAGTGAGAGACAGAGAATCCCAAGCAGGCTCTGTACTGTCATCGCAAAGCCCGAAGCAGGGCTTGAACTCATGAACCATGAGATCATGACCTGAACCAGAATCCAAGTTGGACACTTAACCAAATGAGCTACTAAGGTACCCCCGGACTAGAAATTCTAATTCACTGGATAATACTAGATCGAGTACAATAAAGGATCTTGCCTCAGTAGTGCAGAATAATTAGCCCTATATTAAATACTGCTCTGGCCCCAACAAAAAATCTTAAAAGCAATATCCAAAAGGATCTAATTGTGTATAAGTGTCTTAACTGTGGCCAAGAAACAAAGCTTAGGAATATTTATAAGAATACAAAAATATCCAGTATCCAACAAGGTCAAATCAACATTGTCTGGCATCCTATCAAAGATTATTAGCATGAATGGAAACAGGAAAGTTTAACTAAAAATGAAGAGGAAAATAAATCATTTGACACTAACACAAAACTAACACAGATGTTAGAATTAAAGATAAAACATTACAACAGTTATTATAACTGTATTCGTATGTTTAAAAAGCTAACCAGGGATGTTAAGAGTGTCTGTGTGTGTGTGTGTGTACACACATACATGCTCTATATTACAAATAGGATATTATATATAGAGAGAATATACATACAGACACACATATAACTAAATCAAGCTACTAGAGATAAAAGCTACAAAGTATGGGATGAGAAATAATCTGAATGGGGCTATTGGCAGGTAAGATATTTCAGAAGAAAAGATTAGAGAACTTCAAGATAGAGAAATAGAAACTACCTAAAATGAATGCAAAGGAATAAAAAAAATTAAAAGGGAATCAATGAACTATGATTGAAAATTAAGTAGCTTAATACATCTGTAATTGAAATCCTTGAATGAGGAGCAGGAAGATAGGGAAAAACTTGAGGAAATATACTCGAAATGTCTTGAAAACTATAAGCAAACAGACCCATTAAGTTTAATGAGCCCCAACTTCAAGAGATAAGAAGAAAAAAACATGAAGGCACACCATATTAAACTTTCCCAAATCAGTGATAAAGTTAAAAAAAACAAATCTTAAAAGCAATCAGAAAAAAAGACATGTTACATGTAGAGGAACAAAGATAAGAATGTCAGCAGATTTCTTTGGTAAAATAACACCAGGGAAAAGACAGTGAAGTAATAGCTTTAAGACAATAAAAGAAAGAAAGAAAATAAAAACTGTAAACTTAGGATCCTATACCTCGTAAAAATAAATTTAAAAAAATGAGGTAAAATAAACCTTTCAGATCTATAAAGCCTGAAAGAAAATCATTTGCCTTTTTTTGCACTACATCAAATGTTAAAGGGAATTCTTCAGCAGAAGGAAAATGATAACAGATAAAAATAAAGCTGTACATAAAAGAATACTGGAAACAAAATTATTTTCTTATTAATTTTTTGAAATTAATTTTTATTTAAAAATTTTAATTTTAACTTGTTTTCTTATTATTTAAGCCTCTTTAAAGGAATTTTGGCTGCTTATGCAAAAACAATATATTACTGGGTTTAATTCATGGAATAAAATGTATGACAACAATATCATTAAGTTGAACAGGGAAAAAAATGGAAGTATACTATTGTAAGTTTCTTATATTATAGACGCAGTAGTATAACATCACTTAGACTAGAGTCAGTTACAGATGTATACTATAAACACAAAAGGCACCAGTAAAATAACGAAAGATTTATAAGTAGTAAGGAAATATGGAGACAAAGGAATTCTAAAAAATACTCACTGCAAAAAAAAAAATACATTAAAAAGGAGCAAAAGGGAACAAAGAACAGATGGAGCAAATAGAAATCAAATAACAAGATGACAGACTTTAACCACATCAATAATCACATTAAGTGTAAATGGTTATACATCCAAAATTCCATATGCAGTAAAACAACTTCTTAAAAAAAGGTAACATAAAGATATTTTCAGATAAACTAAAACAGTGAATCACAGCATGCTGAATGGCGCTGTAAGAAATACTGAAAGAAGTTCTTAAGACAGAAGGAGAAAGGAACCAGATGGTATCTCAGATCTAGTGGAAGAATAAAGCACATTACCAATGATAAACTGATGTGAAAATATAAAAAAGATAGGGATTTTCCTTTTTAATTCTCTTGTTTAAAATACAAATGACTTTAAATAAAAAATTACAACACTATTATAGAATCCACAATGTATGTAGATGTAACAAATAACAATAGCAAAAGGAACAGGTAAGTGGTAAATAAAACTACACTGAAGTATTACAAAATTAATTTTAAGCAGTCTGTGAAAAGTGGGACTATATTGATCTAGTACATTAGTAACTCAAAGTAGATGGATAAATTAAAGATGCTTAGAAGATCCCAAGAAGACCCACTAAAAATAATGAAAAAAAATCACTTGATTAACCCCCCCAAAAAGCATAAATAAAAGGAATAGAACAATAAAACCAAATGAGACAAATAGAAAAGAAACTGCAAAATGGTAAATTCAAATCTAACCATATTGATATTTGCAATAAATGTATATAGGCTTTCAGGGAAGACAGCAGAGTAGGAGAATCCTAAACTCACCTCATACCAAGAATATAACTAGATAGCACCTTCATCAGTGTAATTAACCCAGAAAGTGATCTGAAGACTGGTAGAACAGACTCTACAGAGCTAAAAGTAGAGTAGAGGCCAATCAGAAAGGGTAGAAAGGGCAGAGACATGTTGGGGAGCTAAAGAGACCCACAGGAGTGTCCAAGGAAGGGAAGGGCATGGAGGGTGTGGAGAGGGAAAAGGAAAATGCTCCCACACCTCAGGCATGGGGACCTTGGGCAGGAGGAGGATGACCCCTATAACATTTGGCTTTGAAAACCAAAGGGGCTGAATTTCATGAGTTCTTACAATCAGCAGGGCTCAGCTGGAGCTTTAAAAATTGGCTCTAGGAGAGCCAGGAAGGTAAGAGGAAAAAGAGCCCTTGCCCTTAAAGAATCAGCACAACAAAAAGTCCCACTGAGGTACAGCATAGAAGCAGCAATTTGGAAAACACCTGTATTTATTTACCATTGGCAGAGCCTGTGCTAGAGGGGCTGGGATCTGTGGGTGACTTCACAAAAAAAAAAGTGCAGACAGGTGCCATGTCCCTCCCTCACACCCCAGCCTATATACATGGACACCTGTGGGAACCAGTGCAGTTCAACACTCTACACCTAGCTTGCTAACAGCGCTCCTTGCCCCACACTCTCCTGTGGATAAGCAACCTCCAGTCATGGTGCTCTTGGTAGAAATTTTCCAGAACAGATGCAGGTCCCCTCCCACAGTGGACAATGCATCCTGCTCTCACGAGCCCTGGGGTAGGAGTTTTCTAAAGTGGCTCCAGGTCCCCTCCCACAGTGAACCTCGGCAAACCTAGCTAACACAACATGATCTGCCCCCACATTCTCCTGGGGACTTGCTCCCTTCCATCCACCCTTGGGTGGAATGCATCTAAAGTGGTGTCACAAGGCTGACAGTGAGCAAGCAGCACTGATGGACCAGCACCACTCCAAAGTGACTCCTGCCCCAGGGAGGGGGGAAAATGACCACATACACCAGTCCAACTGCAGCTCCAGCAAACTGACGAGCCCACCAATGAAAGCTTCTAATGGGACAACACAGGAATATGCCCTTCAGTGGGTTGCTACTTCACCTCTGGCAAACACCTGGTCTCAATCAACTCAAGTCCAGGGAAGCCTGAGACTGGCCCACTAACAACACAGTGATAAAACATTGCTTATTACAGGCAAAGAGAGACACTGCAGATAACTGGACTGAAGACACAAGCAGTTCAGCCACAACAGTAGGATGCATGCAACACTCTAGGAGACACCTCTGAAGTGCCAGAGTCTTGTGAACAGGCACTACACTGCAGGGGACTACAGGACCTCTTCTTCATGTGGCTATTACCTTCAAGACAAGTCATACAGCTCACTTTTGTAAGGCATGGAAATAGAGAGAGACTAAAAGAGAAGACAGATGAATATGTCCCAAATGAAAGAACAGGACAAAACCACAGCAAGAGACCTAAACAAAAGAGAGATAAGTTACATGCCTGATAGAAAATTTAAAGCAATGGTCATAAAGAGGATTTGAGAAAAGAGTGGGAGACCTCAGTGAGACCCTCAACAAAAAGAGAGAAAACATAAAAAAGAACCAATCAGAGACAGAGAACTCAGTAATTGAAAGTAAAAATACGCTAGACAGAATACATTAGAGAAAGCAGAAGAATGAATCAGTAACCTGGAGGATAGGCTTATGGAAAACAATCAAGCTGAACAGAAGAAAGAAGAAATAAATAAATAAAAATATACTAAAGGAAATCTGCAACATCATCAAGTATAATACTATTTGCATTAAAGGGATCCCAGAAGGAGAGGAGAAAGAAAAGGGGACAGAAATTTTATTTTAAGAAATAACAGATGAAAACTTCCTGAATCTAGGGAGAAAACAGAAATCCAGATCCAGGAGGCAGAGAATCCTCAACAAAATCAACACAAGGAGGGCCACACCATGAAACACAACAATTAAAAGGGCAAAAAGTAGTGATAAAGACAATTTTAAAAGCAGCAAGAGCAAATAGAATAGTTACATACAAAGGAAATCCCTTAAGGCTATCAGCTGATTTTTCAGCAGAAACTTTGCAGGCCAGAAGGGAGTAGCATCATATATTCAAAGTACTGAAAGGAAAAAAAAAAACCCTGCAACCAAGCATATTATATTCAGTAAGGATATCATTCAGAATATAAGAAGAGTTAAAGGGTCTCTCAGACAGACAAAAGTTAAAGGAATTCATGGCCACTAAACCAGGCCTTCAAGAAATGTTAAAGAGGTATTCTCTTTGGAAAGGAAAGACCACAGGAGTAAGAAAAGTAGAAACCACAAAACAGTAAAATAAAATATGTCTATAAAATCAGTCAATGGATTCACAAAATAAAAGGCTGCAAAGTATGACATGTTATACCTAAGACATGGGTGGGGAGAGGAGTAAATAGCTTTAAACTTAAGTGACCATCAACTTAATAAAGACTGCTATATGCATAAGTTATTATATATAAACCTAATGGTATCACAAATCAAAAACCAGTAGTAGATGTGCAAAAAACCCACTAACAGATATGCAAACTGGGTGGGGGTGGGAAGGAATCCAACTATATCACTAAAGAAAGCCAGGAAACAAAGAGAGAAGAGACAAATATAAGGAAGGAACAGGGAAGAACTACAAAAACAACCATGAAACAAGCAACAAAGTGGCAATAAGTACATACATATCAACAGTTACATTGAATGTAAATGGACTAAATACTCCAGTCAAAAGACACAGGCTGACAGAATGGATAAAAAGCAAGACTGATCTACATGCTGCCTACAAGAGACTCATTTCAGACCTAAAGACACATAGTGATTGAAAATGAGAGGATGGAAAAGCAGTTATCATGCAAATGGAAGTGAAAAGAAAGCTAAGGTAGCAATACTTACACTGGACAAAATAGACTTAAAACAAAGACTGTAACAAGCAATAAAGAAGGACACTATACAGTAATAAAGCAGACAATCCAACAAGAAGACATAACAATTATAAATATTTATGCACCAAAACCGAAAGCACCCAAATGCATAAAGCAGTTAATAACAAACATAAAAGAAGTAATCTAGAGTAATACAATAATAGTAAGGGACTTCATCCCTACTATTACATCAATAGACAGATCGTCTAAAAGAAAATAGACAAGTAAACAATGGCTTTGAATGACACACTGGACGAGATAGATTTAACAGACATAGAACATTCCCTCGTAAAGCAACAGGGTACACATTCTTTTCAAGTGCACATGGAACATTCTCCAGAATAGATCACATGTTAGGTCGCAAGACAAGTCTCAACAAATTCAAAAAGGCTGAAATTATACCATGCATCTTTTCTGACCAAAATGCTATGAAACTAGAAATCAACCACATGAAAAAATCTGGAAAGAGCACAAATGCATTGAGGTTAAGTAACATGCTACTAAACAATGAATGTGTGAACCAAGAAATCAAAGAAAAAATCAAAATTATATGGAGGTAAACAAAAATGAAAACACAAGGATCCAAATCTTTGGGATGCATCAAAAGCTATTCTAAGAGGAGAGTTTACAGCAATACAGGGTTGCATCAAGAAGCAAACAAAACAAAACAAAACAAAAACAAGACAAAACAAAACAAAACAAAAAACACCAAACACTACAGGTCAATATCCTCGATGAAAATAGGTACAAATAATCTTAACAAAAAATTAGCAAACCAAGTCAAATAATACCTTCAAAAAAATCGTTCACCATGATCAAGTGGGACTTATCCCTGGGATGCAAAGTGGTTCAATATTTGCAAATCAATCAACATGATACATCACATCAAAGAGAAAGGTTGAAAACCATATAATCATTTCAACAGATACAGAAAAAGCATTTGACAAAGTACACCCATTCATTATAAAAACCCTTAACAAAGTAGGTTTAGAGGGAATATGCCTCAACATAATAAAGGCCATATATGGAAAGCCCACAGTGAACATCATACTCAACGGGGAAAAACCGAGAGCTTTTCCCAAATATCAGGAACAAGACGAGGATATTCACTCTCACCACTTTTACTCAACATAGTACTGGAAGTCCTAGACAGAGCAATTAGACAACCAGAAGAAATAAAAGGCATCTAAACTAGCAAGAAAGAAGTAAAACTCACTATTTGCAGATGACATGATAATATGTA
This sequence comes from Panthera tigris, assembly GCF_018350195.1. NCBI lineage: Eukaryota > Metazoa > Chordata > Mammalia > Carnivora > Felidae > Panthera > Panthera tigris. The sequence goes on along the minus strand of NC_056669.1, from coordinate 76,401,665 downwards.
CAAAAAACCTGAAAGGCTCCACCAAAAAACTACTAGAACTGATAAATGAATTTGTAAGATCGAAGGATATAAATGCAATGTACAGAAATCCTTGGCATTTCTATAAGTAATTAGAAAGCAGCAGAAAGAGAAATTAAGAAAACAGTCCCATTTACAATTGCACCCAAAATAATAAAATATCTAGTTATTCCTTAATCTAGGATGTGAAAGACCTGTCCTCTGAAAACTATAAAACATTCATGAAAGAAATCAAAGACAACACAAAGAAATGGAAAAACATTCCATGCTTGTGGACTGGAAGAACAAATATCGTTAAAATGTCCATACTACGTAAGCTATCTACAGATTCAATGCAATACCTGTCAAAATACCAACAGTATTTTCATAGAACTAGAACAAACAATCCTAAAATTTGTATAGAACAAAGTAATATTAAGAAAAAACAAAACTATGGGGTGCCTAGGAGGCTCAGTTGTTTAAGCATCCGAGTTTGGCTCAGGTTATGATCTCACGGTTTGTGGGTCCGAGCCCCACATCAGGCTCTGTGCTGACAGCTCAGAGCCTGGAGCCTGCTTCTGATTCTGTGTCTCCCACTCTCTCTGTGCTTCCCTGGCTCGTGCTCTATTTCTCTCTCAAAAATAAATAAATATTCAAAACCTTTTAAAAAATTAAAAAAAAAATAAAGAACAAAACTGGAAGTATCACAGTCCCAGGTTTCAAGAAATACTACGAATCTTGGGGCGCCTGGGTGGCTCAGTCGGTTGAGCGGCCGACTTCAGCTCAGGTCACGATCTTGCGGTCTGTGGGTTCGAGCCCCGCATCGGGCTCTGGGCTGACGGCTCAGAGCCTGGAGCCTGCTTCCGATTCTGTGTCTCCCTCTCTCTCTACCCCTCCCCTGTTCATGCTCTGTCTCTCTCTGTCTCAAAAATAAATAAAACGTTAAAAAAAATTAAAAAAAAATATACTACGAATCTGTAATAATCAAAACAGTATGATATTGGCACAAAAACAGACACATAGATCAACGGAACAGAATACAGAGCTCAGAAATAAACCTACAATTATTTGGTCAATTTATCTTCAATAAAGGGCAAAAAACTACAATGAGAAAGAGTCTTTTCAACAAATGGTGCTGGGAAAATTGGACAGCTACATGCAAAAGAAATGCAATTGGACCATTTTCTTAAATAAACTCAAAATGGATTAGGGACTTAATTGTGAGGCTTGAAACTATAAAAACTGTAGAGGAGAGCAGAAGCAGTAATGTCTCTGCCATTAGCTGTAGCAACATTTTTCTAGATAGGTCTCCTGAGGCAAGGGAACAAAAGCAAAAATAAACTACATCAAAACAAAAAGTTTCTACATAGCAAAGGAAACAACAAAATGACAATCTACTGAATAGAAGAAGATATTTGCAAATGGCATATCTGATAAAGGGTTAGTATCCAAAATATATAAAGAACTGATACAGCGGAACACCAAAAAGCTAAATAACCCAATTAAAAATGGGCAGAAGACATGAATAGATATTTCTACAAAGAAGACATCTAGATGGCAAACAGCCTCATGAAGAGATGCTCAACATCAGTCATAATCAGCAAAATTCAAATCAAAGCCACGATAAGATATCACCTCATACCTGTCAGAATGTCTAAAAACAAGACAAGAAACAAGTGTTGGTGAGGGTGCGGAGAAAAAGGAACCCTCCTGCACTGTTGGTGGGAATGCAAACTGGTACAATCACTGTGGAAAAGTTTGGAGGTTCCACAAAAAATTAAAACTAGGATTACCATATGATCCAGTAATCATACTACTAGGTATTTACCCAAAGAATACAAAAATACTAATTCAAAAATATATATGCACCCCCATATTTACTGCACCATTATTTTCAATAGCCAAATTATGCAAGCAGCCCAAGTGTCCATCAAAGAATGAATGGATGAAGAAAATACGGTGTGTGTGTGTATACACACACACACACACACACACACACACACACACAGTGGTCTCAGTCACAGCCATAAAATGAAAGAAATCTTGCCATTTGAAACTTGGATGGAACTAGAACATATAATGCTAAGCGAATTAAGCCAGAGAAAGATACATACCATATAATTTCCCTCCTATATAGAATTTAAGAAATAACAGAAATAAAATTTAAAAAGAGACAACCAAGAAACAGACTCTTAGAACAAGTTGATGGTGACCAGAGAGAAGGTAGATAGAGGGATGTGTGAAACAGATGAAGGCAATTAAAAGGACACTTATCTTGAAGAGCACTGAGTAATGTATAGAATTATTCAAAGTGTATTGCACACTTGAAACTAATATAACACTGTTAACTACACTGGAATTATAAAAAAAAATGTATATATATTAAACACTCAGCTGAAGGCAAAGGTTATCAGGCTAGATAAAAAAAGAAGACCCAATTATATATGGTCTTCAAGGGAAACACTATAAATACAAAATTAGAAACAACTTAAAATAGAAGTATGGAAAAAGATATACCATGTAGATATCAACGACAGAAAGGTGGAATAGCTATATATATATATATATATATATATATATATATATATATACACACACACACACATAATCTTTCATATTTACCGAGATATAACAAATAAAATTGTAACATATTTAAAGTGTACAACATGATGATTTGATTATGTATAAAGTGTGTGAAAGGATGGATTAGCTGTATGAGAAAAAAGTCTTCAGGATAAGGTAAATCAGCAAAGATTAAAAAAAATTTCATAAGACTCAGTTCATCAGGAAGATACACCAATCTTAAATATTAAAAGTGCTTAATAGCATAGCTTCAAAATACACAAAAGATCTAAAGGGAAAAATACATATGTGCAGAGATTTTAACATCCATATTTCAGTAAATGATAGAATAGACAGAAAAAATATCAGTAAGAATATAAACCTAAAAAACACTCACTGACATTTATTAAACATCATACTCAATTACTGCAGCATACATATTTTTTTTGCAAATGCACACGGAATGTTGGCCAATATACAACACAAATGTTGTTTAATAAAACAATCTCAAAAAATTTCAAAAGACTGAAATCCTACAGTGTTCTCTGTCCACTAACATTAAATTGGAAATAAAATAACAAAACATATCCAGAAAAGGTGAAAATATTTAGAAATTACACCACTTCAAAAAGCCCATAGAAAAAAAGACATCACAAGGAAAGCATGAAATACTGTAAACTGAATTTTAAAAAACACAACACGTTACAATCTGTGGGAATCAGCTACAGCAATGTCTAGACACAAAGGTATGGCTGCAATGTTTATATTTGGAAAAAGAAAAGTTTAATCCAATGATAAAACTTTTCACTGTAAAACAACTAGTAAAAGTATGGCAAATAGATTTTTACACTATATCTGGTCCTGCCGGCAGGGCTGGTATATGTGAAGTACGGTTACTCACATCATAGGAACCTCTCAAAGACTATTATACTAGAAGGGATATTTCTTTCTTTCTTTTTTTTTTTTTTTTTTTTACCATTTTTTTTAAATTTTTTTTTCAACATTTTTTAAATTTATTTTTGGGACAGAGAGAGACAGAGCATGAACGGGGGAGGGTCAGAGAGAGAGGGAAACACAGAATCGGAAACAGGCTCCAGGCTCCGAGCCATCAGCCCAGAGCCTGACGCGGGGCTCGAACTCACGGACCGCGAGATCGTGACCTGGCTGAAGTCGGACGCTTAACCGACTGCGCCACCCAGGCGCCCCACCATTTATTTTTTTAAGAGACTGAGAGAGACAGAGCATGAGCGGCGGAGGGGAAGAGACAGAGGGAGACACAGAATCTGAAGTAGGCTCCAGGCTGGGAGCTGTCAGCACAGAGCCCCATGCGGGGCTTGAACCCATGAAGAGTGAGATCATGACCTGAGCTGAAGTCGGACACCTAATCCACTGAGCCACCCAGGTGCCCCTAGAAGGGATATTTCTTAATATAACCTGATGCACAAGAACCAAATGCAAATTTTTGATACTAAGAATTAGATGAAACACAAAAATATGATTCTGCATATCACAACCAAAAAAAAAAAAAGAGTCATGGACAAGGGTTGGAGGGGTAACTGTGAAATACAGATCTACGAGAATGAAAAGCAGGTCAGCATGGGGTGTAGGCAGCAGGCACAGGAAAGAGGCACAGGAATGAGTACTTAGTAAATCATGCTGAAACACCTTTTGACTTTGAACTGTTAGTTGCAAGGTATATTTTAACCTTACTTAACACTCCCTCCCCTGAAACATACTGTCTCACATAATGGAAAAGTCCAGTGGCCCTTGGATCTATGCAATCTAGGTATATCAAACAATATCATTGGGATATAGAATGCCTCTTCTTTCCATTCTGCTCTTCCAGCACATTAGCTTCATTTCAAGCCAGAGCCTTGCCATGCAGTGCCTCCAGCTGTTCTGGATTAACATAATTCTAAACCTATTGAAAGAGATTCTTTTTTTAAATTTTTTATTAAAAAAATTTTCTTTATGTTTATTCATTTTTGACAGACAGAGCACAAGCAGGGGTGGGGCAGAGAGAGAAGGGGACACAGAATCCGAAGCAGGCTCCAAACTCTGAGCTGTCAGCACAGAGCCCGACGCGGGGCTCGAACTCACGAACTGCAAGATCATGACCTGAGCTGAAGTTGGATGCTCAACCAACTGAACCACCCAGGCGCCCCTATGGAAAGAGATTCTTAACAAGCATTGTCAAAAATCTATGATTTGAGCTTCATTAGTCACAATTTGGTCACTTGCTGAGTTCTGAAGTAATTACTGTGGCTATGTCTGGATTACCAGTCTATTCTTGGAGCAAGATGTAAAATCAGCTCCATCTGAGATATCTTGAACTGAGAATGGAGTTCAATTGAGTATTTATGCAACAACTGCAGTATACTGTGAGATGGATATACTGGCTCATGAAACCATGCTACTCAGGATAATCTTCAAGCTTCTGTTTGGAATGCTTCTGAGGATGAAAGGGCACCTTCAATTTTCTGTTCTTCTCTGGGTATCAGGTCAAAGTTCTTGGTATCTGTGTCCATTGTTATCAAGAAGGCAAATAAAGCCTTCAATGTCATTCTCTGAACCAAGCATAAATTTTTTAAAGTTTCTTTTTGAGAGAGAGAGAGAGAGAGAGAGAGAGAGAGAGAGAGAGAGAGAGAGAGAGAGAGAAAGGACATGAGTGTATGTGTGTGTGGTGGGGGGTGTGCAGAGAGAGACAGACACAGAATCTGAAGCAGGCTCCAAGCTCTGAGCTGTCAGCATAGAGCCCGATGACAAGGGCTCAAACTCAGGAACCATTAAATCATGACTGAGCTACCCAGATGCCCCATCTGAACTAAGTATAAAAGAAGCCTCTTTGAGGACTCTAGCAAGGTAGTAATGTACATTTCCTACCCTTACGGGTCATATAATGTGTTCTGGCGATTCTCTGGGGATCATTTCATTCCATGATCACCATTTAACTGGAACCTTGTTGTGTAACTAGTATGGTGTCAACTACTCTAAATGTTTTAAAATTCTACTATCAACCTTGTATAGAGCAAACATTTGTGACTGACTCATCGTCTGCATCCTCCCAACTGCTGTGCCAATCATTCATCTATTTTCTGTTGATTCGGTATCTGCTTTTCCTCTGCTAACTCCTCACAGTTATATTTCTTAGACTCTTGCTAACTCGATTTCGATTACGTGTGGCTGGTTCGAGGCTGGCGACTTGGAAGGGAAGGAAGGAGGGAGGAAGAGAGAAGCAGGATATTTCTTCCCATATGCTCCACCTTGCTGGCATCTGTGACAACAGCTATGTTTCCTCAGCACAAGCTATGGTAGTGGCTCCCTGAGATGCTCATTTCTAGGTTACTCCAACTCCCCCCCCACCCCGTTGTTCATTAAGCTGTTCTAACACTTTTGTAAATAATTCTATTATCTCCCCAGAATTATCTACTGAGGTATCTCCATTGTCTTCCCATGTTAACTTTGACTTGTTTACATAAGGAGTAGTAATTCCATAATCTCAGAAAAGAGTAGCACCCTTATCAGAGCCCCAGGGATTGAATCACTCCTGATCTAAATAAGTGGTTCAAAGAGTGATCCTTGGACCAGCAGCATTAACATCAGCAGGGAATATTTTGGAAATGAAAATGATCAGACCCAACTCCAGCATAATGAACCAACTACTCTGGAGGTAGAGCTGAACAATGTGTATTTTAACAAGCTGGACAGAATCATCCTAAGGGCCATACTTTGAGATTGATAGGTCTATAATAATAAGGCTATCCCTCTTCCTTTCCCAGTGACATGTCTAGATCTGGGCATGTGACCAACTTCTGGCCAGTGAGAAGTAAAAGAAAGTCTGCTGGGGATGGAAATGAGAATGAGGTTGCCTTTCATGGTAAAAATAACAGAATTTCTGACACACTCATTTTATTTAGCAATCTGGGTGGAAGAGTTGGTAAGTGGAGGTGTAGCCATCTTGGTACTATGGGACAAAATGCAGTAAAATCATGGACACACCAAACTAGCCATCTGGTAACATTGAACTGCTGAGCCAACCATGGAGCTACATACTGCCAACTTGCTTATCATGAGATGCAATTAACAATTTTCTTATTAAGTCACACTTACCTGAGTTTTCTGCTACTTACATCCAAAATTCTAAGTAATACAACATTCTATTTTGCAGATAAGAAAACCAAGCCCAGAGTGAATAATTTCCATAAAGCAATAGATCTAGTACATAATATGCTAAGACTCAAACTTATTTGTTTTTAGATCCCAAAAGTTCAATAAGCTATTCTACCTTTCAATACACCACACTGTCTTTCTCACCAAACTGCATGCCTGATGTGATCAGGGAACCAAAATAGCTATGTTTTACTTTTCACCCTCATGCTATTATATCTAGTTCTGAGTATCTTTATTGATTTAAGAATCCTAGGTTAAGATACTAATGAAGTCATCTTGAACAAGTCTTTGTTTTCCTGCTTTTAAGTAGGAGGAACGTTTATTCTTGCAAGATGTCCCTATCCCAAGGACAGGTCCATGCTTTGAGTATTCTAAAAGACTATATTATCCATAATGGAGGTATTTATGCAGACATGATACATAAGATAATTTACCTTCAAATAAAACAGAGAGGCTTCAGCTCCCAATGAAAAATGAAGAACTTAAATCAGTCCTTTAGAAAACTTTCCCATATTTCTGTCACCATCTGATTATACCCAGAGAAAATTCTTTTTTGTTGTGTAATGGCAGGATAGCAACCATCATATAATGAAAAAGTTATTTGTGGGAGAAAAAAAGCTTTTGTCAAATTCACAGTGTTATAATTTGTGTTTCTGAAAGGGAGAAAAGTATCTTTTTCACAGAAGAGAAGAAATGCATAAGAGAACAGATAGAAGGACCTAGGGTTAAGATACCCCCAAAGCATTGAGAGGGTATCTCGTCTGGTCATTACTTCATAGAGTCCTAGATACATATGATTTGAAAATGTCTTTGTAGGACTATTCCTGCTATCAAAGGATCCAGACCCAGAGCTGGCCCCTACTGAGTCAAACTGACAACCTGTGACTTGGGAAGTGCTGAGCCAAGACTAAGAAACTACAACTGGAAACAAAGAAAATGAATGATTTCTCTTTGAATAAACAATCATTCAACTTAAGAAACTGTTTAGGTATCCAAAGAAGACAGACTACTAACAACAGTTTACACAGGATGAGGATCAGTTGAAAACAAATTAGAGGATACTGTCATTGCCTACGGTTGCCATATATTTCTTTTCAATGCCTAGAGAGAAACAACTCCTTTCAGTTCTGTGGTTAGCCATTGTAATGTTGGTGATGATGAACAATTTCTAAATTTCCTGTGCTTAGAAATCATTGAATCATAGAGCAACAAAGGAATGGAATTTTTATATGCTACTATATTCAAGGTCATACACTACAAAATTAGAAGATCCAAGCAGGCAATCTAAATGAATGATGAAGCCCAGGCATTAGTAAACTGGTGCAAGTACATGCCCTGCCTATGGGGAGTCGCTGTTGCTTTACTCTGGGAAGCATCACCATATCATTCCATGGTGGACTTTGATACATCTGGTTTGAAAATGTCTTTGTAGGATTATTCCTGCTCAGCAAAGTCTGCTCCTTCATCCTTCATCACTGGTTAAGTCTGCCTGTAAGGTTGGTTTTATTCTTATTTTTTAAAAACACCAGTTGGGCCTATACTGGACAGAGAAAATGCAACATTTTTTTCATCAAACTTGAGCTTTCAGTTTGCAAACTGAGTCCAATTACCATCCTTTTATATGTAGGAAAATTAAGTACCAATAGGGAGATTTATGCAAGGTCTCCAGGCTGGATTAACAAATCCCTAATAGCATAAATCAATTCAAAGGCTGTTTAAAGGGTAGCAATGCCAAATTGCTACACATATTTTACACACACACACACACATATACACACACACATACACATAAATTTATCACGTGTCCAGAAATTTTGATATATACCGAATATAAAAAAGGAAGAGAATAAACATTTCTTCAATGTCTATTCAGTGCCCAGGCACCATGTTTTAGTCTCCATGGCAGCCTTGAGAAGCACAATTTACTCTCCCTTCTCCCTATTTTACATATCAAGAAATCCAGGAGTATAGTCACTTTCTCAAGGCCACAGGATAGTACATGATAGAGCTGGGATTCAAGAGCAAGTCTATCTAATGCCAAATACTCTGGCCCTCTTACTAATACAATGTTGCCTCTTCTACCTCCTTCTGTGACATTATAAGTAACCACTCATGGCCTCTTCCCTGGAGGATGTCACAGTCTGTTGGGGTAGACACACATAGAAAAAAAACCCCATTTCTCATGGAAACCCAGGGCCAACTACACAGAGAAATGATAGCATTTGCAGGGACACATCCAGGGCCAGCTTCACTTTCTCTCCTTCCCTAACCTGCAGTGAATCAAGTGCAGGTACCAACCTACCCACTGCTATCTCCAGAGAATGTTCTGGCTTCAAACTCAGACCATAGAGTATCTGAGGTAGTCTTTTTGATGTGAAATGCTGTACCTTGTGGGCTTGGCAATAACGATCTCTTAAGGCATGTGTAGCACAGAACCATATCCAATGTGCTATAACATACAGTATCTTGCTTGATCCACACAGTTCCACAGTGAGGTGGGACCTTTAGAATTCAGAGTCTCCCTTCAAGCATGAGGAAACAGAGGCTCAGAGACAAAGTACTCAGAGAAGAGAAGCCCTGCCTCCTAGCTATGTTCTTTGTAGCCTAATATGCTACCTCTTCAGGATTTGGGGAGAGAAAAAAAGGAAATCAGTGGCAGGAAACAAGAGGAAAGTTCCCCCAGACATGGGGACTGGATTCCTACTGGTGATATGTCTATGGGCTCGTATCAGCTGAGCACTCACTCTTGTGTCTTTTCTCTTTCTTTTTGTTCTCTTTTTTTTTCAATATATGAAGTTTATTGTCAAATTGGTTTCCATACAACACCCAGAGTTCATGTCTTTTCTCTTTCAGCAATCGGTACAAGCTACTTCCATCTGCCCCTCCTCTCCCTCGTCCCCTGGCTTGCACTAAAGACTGAGATTTGGGGAAGTAGGTAGAAACACAGCAGCCACAGAAGTCCACAGATGGTTTCTATTGAGGGCTACACAAAGGTCAGTCCTGTAAAAGTGATGCAAATGTCTAAGGTATAATTAAAAAGCAAACATAAAAGAAGAATTATTAAATGATTGAATTTTCCACCCAAGATTGGCCAGGAAGAGTCAAGTCTTCCGTCAGAGCATTTCACTATTTCTGGTGGCTTCACCTTCATCCCTAGCAACCTTCAAGCTACAGGAAACCCTTTTTCTAAGAAGGATTCCATCAACCTACTGCTGTCATCGCAATCGCTGGAACCACCTTCATCACTTAACTCCTTGCTTCCCAATAATGATACTGGCAAAGGAAGAAATACATTGAGAACCAGTCCTCAACAAAATGAAGTCCTAAGGCAGGGCTTTCCTGTCACAAACAAAACTGTACAACTCCCTGTGCCACACCTACTTCTGTGGACTTATAACAGATGACCCAAACAGCCCTGGAACAAGAAAGCCCACACACCTTGTATGGATTTGGTTGGCACACAGGGAGTAATATTAATTTTTTTAATGTTTACTTATTTTTGACAGAGAGAGAGACAGACAGATAGATCAGACACAGAGTGAGCAAGGAGACACATTCTGAAGCAGGCTGCAGGTTCTGAGCTGTGAGCACAGAGCCTGATGTGGGGCTCGAACTTACAAACCGTGAGATCATGACCTGAGCCAAAGTCTGACACTCAAGTGACTGAGCCACCCAGGCACCCCAAGAGTTATATTTAACAACTGAACCAGATGCCAACATTAAGAACCTGGGGTTTTCACATATAGGTTCTGGATTCCTGGCACCTTAAAAAAATTAATCTGTCAACCCTGGACCCATATTCCACCCGGCAGCAACTTGCCCATGATGAGAAGCGGCTGCCACCTTTAAAAGGTTCATGGATTCTTCATTGCAGAGCAGCCCACTCCTGGCTCACTTTATTCATGCTTGGCAGGTGTAGACATCTGAGTTTGTGACACCTGTCAGAAGAGGTTGCCCCCCTAGGGGCGCCTGGGTGGCTCAGTCGGTTAAGCGTCCGACTTTGGCTCAGGTCATGATCTCACAGTCTATGGCTTCAAGTCCTGCCATCAGGCTCTGTGCTAACAGCTCAGAGCCTGGAGCCTGCTTCGGATTCTGTGTCTCCCTCTCTCTCTGCCCCTCCCCTACTCATGCTCTGTCTCTCTCTGTCTCTCAAAAATAAGTAAACGTTAAAAAAATTTTTTTTAAAAGAAGAGACTGCCCTTGTGGTGGCAAGGGCAACAAGATCTCTAAACTTTTGGAAGAGGAAACTGTGACATTATGAATACTTTTAGCATGCAATCTTCATATGAATATTTTTAAATACAAACATATACAAAGGTTAAAATATAAAATCATAAAGCAGAATACTTTAACAATTTAAATGAGCAATGTTAACTACACTGTTATTAATTTCACAAAAATGTTTGCTCTAATGTATTATTTTTAATATTTGTAAAATGATGGAATATGTTTAGTTGTTTCTGAAAATCTTTTTTTTTTTTTTTTTTTTTTTTGGAGAGAGAGCATATGAACAGGAATAAGGGGCAGAGAGACAGAATCTTAAGGGAGTTCTGGTAGCAGGGATCAATCCTATGACCCTGGGTGACCTGAGCCAGAATCAAGAGCCACCCAGACACCCCTGAAAATCTTTCTTTTAATCTTGTTCCACTTTATATACTAATTAAATGATGTCACATCAATGGTTTGCAATCAAATCATTTACAATTAAAAATTAGTAAAGTTTTGGGGCACCTGGGTGGTCAGTTGGTTAAGCATCCAATTTCAGCTCGGGTCATGACCTCATGGTTCATGAGTGATCTCACGGATCTTCTGTGAGCTTGGAGCCCATTTTGGATCCTCTGTCTCCCTCTCTCTCTGCCCCTCCCCCACTCATGCACACATGCTCTCTCTCACAAACATAAATATTAAAAAAGTTAGTAAAGTTTTGTTTTTATTTTTTATAAAATAAAAACTAATATAAATAGAAATTATAGTAATTCAATACCAATGGATTGATATAGCCAGTACTGGGGCACATGCATGGCATGCTGTAAGGCAGAGGGGGATGTCCCATTACCCTTCTAGTACTTGCCAGGGACAATGGAATCAGGGCAGCTCAGACTGTGAAATTCATGTTCTTGAGTCAACCAGAACCAAGCTTGAACTCTGCCTCTACCTCTTACTGGTTAGAAAACCATGTATTATCTGTTTCAATCCAAGGGACTGAAAGGGAGAAAATGATGACTATATCATTGTAATATTTCAGTAAGATG